>NW_006400269.1:147457-150211 GCF_000299155.1 Elephantulus edwardii
AACATCGGCTACAATACCCCTAGTACCACGACCCCTTCTAAACCCAGCCTGGACTTCTGGCAGTTCTCTGCTGATGTGCTGTTCCAGTAATTTTTGGATAATCTTCAGTAGAATCTTGCTTGCATGTGAGATCAATTATATTGTTCTATAGTTTCCACACTCTGTTGGGCCACCTTTCTTTGGAATGGGAACAAATATAGATCTCTTCCAGTCAGTTGGCCATGTGGTTGTTCTCCAGATTTCTTGGCACAACTTGGTGAACACGTCCAGGGCAGCATCTGTTAGCTGAAATATGTCAATTGGTATACTATCTGGGGCCTTATTTTCTGCTATTTCCTTCAAAGCAGCTTGAACTTCTTCCTTCATCACCACAGGCTCTTGCTCATCTTCACATGAAAAACAAAAATTCTCACAGCTAAACTAATGGGCAAAATCATGAAAGATGAAGAAGACTTTTATTGTTAACAATTTTATTTTACTTCAACCCACAATCAGTACCTATGGTAGCAGCAGTAAATAAATCAGAAGATGTGTTGAATTGGACAAATACGCTATCAAGAGCCTTTTTAAAGTGCTAAAGAGTAAGGATCTCCATTTAAAGACTAAGGTGCACCTGATCCAAGCCAACTGAAAAACTGCTTAAATTGATCAATGAATATGGAAGACTGAAAAAGAATTCATGCCTTTTAGTTGTGGTATTGCTGTAAGTATTTAATATATTATGTTCTTTTGGTAAAAAGAACTACTGTATCTGTTTTAGAAAATTTGAATGGTCCTTAGGGCAAGAGTGCTCTTTAGAGGCAAGGACACTAAAACTTACTTTGGGCATGTTGTCATGAGGCACCAGTCCTTACAAAAAGATGCCAATATGGGACATATATATCGGAGAAAAAGAGAAAAACCTTCAATAAGAGCAACTGACACAGCGATTGCAACTATGGGCTTGGGCATAGTGGAGATTGCTAGGATGAGGCTAGGTTTGGATATGTTGTTTGTAGTCAATTTGACAGTACCTAACAACAAAAAGTACACACACACACACACACACACACACACACACACACACACACACACACACACATTGCTCTGGTGGCCTAGTGGTAAGGAGCTGTGCTGCAATCCCAAAGGCATGCATTTCAAATCTACCTCCTGCTCCACAGGAGAAAGATGGACATGCAATTAAACGGTTTCTGCAAACATGCTGGTCAACTTCAGGAGCCTCTGGTTACTTGTGGACAGAACAGAGAAAATACAGTTCTATTCCAGTTTAGTCTCTCTGTATGTGTACACACTAGAGAACAGAAAGAGAGCAAATAAATATGACAGAAAAGGCATGTATCTACACTCCTATTCAGCCTGGACAACTGATTTTGAGCCTTCAGGAAAGTGAAATGTTTGAGCCAGAAAGCAAGACAGGTATTTGTAAGATTCTCTGTGTTTCGTGCTGTTTTGTGGAATAGAAACAGCAACAGCATTTAGGGGAGATGGCCCCTAATTCTTCATCCTATAGACTGTGGAACAATTTTTTTTTAATCTTAAATTGACTTTGATGAAAGTTTACAGAAACTTTGGATTTCCATTCATTCATTGTTGCACTTTCCTCCCTGCCCACCCATTCCCCCAATTCACTTTTCTTTTTGAAAAGTAAAAGAAAAAATTCTCTCATTGTTACTCAATCCCTCCCCCCAAGTCCACACCATTATGCTACCTTTGTTCTGGACTCCTGTCATAACAATAATATCTAATTATATTTCCCTTTTAAACAATTCTCTCCCTCATCTGTTTCAATGCAGTATACATTTATTGAACACATCTTTCTTAGTCTTCCCCCCTGAAAACTCATGTCAATCCTGCTTTACAACAGTGGCATTATGCAGTATTTGTCTTTTTGTGACTGAGATATTTCATTCAGAATAATGTCCTCCAGGGTCACCCATTTTGTAGAATATTTCATTAGTTCCTTGTTCTTCAGTGCTGCATAGTATTCCATTGTGTGACTATACCAAAACTTCTCTATTCATTTGTTTGTTGATGGACACTTGGGTTTTTTCCAACTCTTTGCTATTGTGAACAAAGCCCAAATAAACATAGGTGTGCATGTATCTGTTGGGTGGCAGTTATTGTTTCTTTAGGATATATTCCCAGTAGTGGAATTACTGACTCAAATGATATATCTATTTGCAACTTTTTGAGAAAGTGCCATATAGCCTTCCATAGTGGTTGCACCATTTTACACTCCCACCAACAGTGAATAAAGGTTCCAGTTTCTCCCCAAACTCTAAAGCATTTGTTGTTTGCTGTTCTGTTAAATTTTGCTATTTTGACTGGGGTGAGATAATATCTCATAGGTGTTTTGATTTGCATCTCTTTTAGAGCTAGGGATTTTGAACATTTGTTCATCTGTTTATTTGCCATCTGAAAGTCTTCTTTGGTGAAGTGTCTGTTCTTAGACTGTGCCCATTTTTCAATTGGGTTGTTTACCATTATATTGTTGTGGTGCTCGAGTATTTTATAAATTCTAGATATAAGACCCTTATCTGACATGTCATTACTAAATATTTTTCCCAGTCTGTGGCTTCCCTTTTTATCCTATTGTAGAAGTTTTTGGATGTGCATAGAGATTTGATTCTTGTTGATGTTGTTTGTTGTCATGTGCCAGCAAGTCGCTTGCAACTCATAGCGACCCTATGTACAACATCCCTAAATTCTGCTCTGTCCTGTGCCAATCGCACCATCTCCAACACACCCACCCCA
>NW_006400269.1:167881-184072 GCF_000299155.1 Elephantulus edwardii
TTCCCGACTTTTGCGTTCCAGTCACCCATTATTATCAATGCATCTTGATTGCATGTTCGATCAATCTCCGATTGTAAGAGTTGGTAAAAATCTTCTACCTCCTCTTCCTTGGCTCTGGTTGTTGGTGCATATATTTGAATGATAGTGGTATTCACTGGACTTCCTTGTATGTGTATAGATAGTATCCTTTTACTGACAATATTGTACTTCAAGACGGATCTAGCAATGACTTTGTAAACTATGAAAGCAACTCCATTTTTCCTCACCTTTTCATCTCCAGAGTAATATATCATGTGGTCATCCGACTCAAATTTTCCATTTTATTGTTGTTATGTGCTGTGAAGTCACCTACAACTCATAGTGACCCTATGTACAATGGCCCTAAACCCTACTCTATTCTATCATGTGCTGATCTTATTGTCTCTGACACACCTACCTGCATTACCCCAGGTACTGAATCCATCTCATCGAGGGTCTTCCTCTCTTGCACTCTCCCTCCACCCTCCCAAGCACGACATCCCTCTCCAAGGATTGGTCCCTCCTTGCGACATGTCCAAAATATGTTAGATGAAACTTTAGAGTCCTTGCCTCCAAGGAACAGCCTGATCTTACCCTCTCTAGAATGAACCTGTTTGCTCTCATCATATATTCAGTACTATTCTCCAGCACCACAGGTCAAAGGTATCAATTCTACTTCTATCACCCCTAGTTTGTCCAGCTTTCTGATGCATAGTAAGAGACTGCAGAGCTCCCTTGTGATTTACTGCCTTTGAAAACTTGCTAGAGGATCAGCTGAGTTGATTCTGAATTGATAGTGCGTAACATTAACACAATAACATCTGTAAGTGAAAATACAGTTTACAGTATTATATTGTTGTTGTTGTTGTTGTTATGTGCCGTCGAGTAGTTTGTGACTCATAGTGACCCTTTGTACAACAGCCCTAAACCCTTCTGTATCCTGTGCCAATCGCATTGCCTCTGAGACACCCATCCCGATTACCCCAGTCACTGAATCGATCCACCTCATAGAGGGTCTTCCCCTCCTGCGCTGTTGCTCTACTCTACTCAGCATGATGTCCCTCTCTAAAGACCTGTCTCTCCTTGCAACATGTCCAAAATATGTCAGACGAAGCCCCAGAATCTTAGCCTCCAAGGAGTAGCCTGGTTTAACCCTCTCTAGGATGAATCTGTTTGTTTTCTTGGCAGTCCAGGCTACATTCAATACTCTTCTCCAACACCACAGCTCAAAGGCGTCAATTCTCTTTCCATCCTCCCTAGTCATTGTCCAGCTCTCTGATGCATAACAAGTGATTGCAAAGATCATGGCCTGTATCAGGCGCACCTTCATCTCCAAAGAGACACCGTTGCTCTTGAATACTTTAGAGAGGTCCCTAACAGCAGACTTTCCCATCGCAATACATTTTTTTGATTTCCTGGCTGCTGGTGCCAAGAGTATTGACTGTGGAACCAAGCAAACTGAAGCTTGTGAACAATCTCAATCTCTTCGCCGTCCATCCTGATACTACCAATTGGTCCAGTGTTTCATTTGACTGCGTGGATCATAACAAACTGTGGCTGACTCTGAGAAGAATGGGAATCTCAGAACATTTAATCGTGCTAATGTGAAACCTGTACTTGGACCAAGGGGCAGTCATCAGAACAGAGCAGGGCAACACTGCATGGTTCAAAATTGGGAAGGGTGTGTGCCAGGGATGTGTCCTATCTCCATACCTTTTCAACCTGTATGCAGCGCAGATTATCCGAGAGGCTGGGCTCTATGAGGCGATGCATGGTGTTAGGATTGGTGGAAGATCTATCAACAATCTCTGTTATGCAGATGACACAACCTTACTTGCTGAAACTGAGGAGGACCTCATGCACTTACTGCAGAGGGTCAAGGACTGCAGCCTTCAGTATCGACTGAGGCTCAATGTCAAGAAGACAAAGATTCTCACCACTGGACAGTATTATATATAATAAACTTAAATATAAGCTTTTTCTTACATAATATTTACGTTTATATCAGCAAAGAAGATAAGTAATTCCCCAGAACCACTATATTCCTCTCTCACTCCTTGGAAGTGGTAGAGTGGGGACTGTAGAATGTCTGCACACTTGACGTTTATCTGTTTATTGATATAAATGGACAGAGCTTAAAAACAGACTAAATTCCTCAAACCTTTCCATGTTCTTTTCTAATTTTTTTCTTATTTTTTGCGTGTGTTTCATTAAATCAAACCTGACTGGTACAGGAGGAGATTGCCCCTCCTTCTCCAGCAGAGTATCTGGTGGATTACAAAACTGCTACCTCTGGGATTGCAGTGCAGCTTCTTGCCACAAGGCCACTTTTTCCAATGATGGTTTCAGGAACATTGCATTTGCTGTACCAGAGAAAGCTAAGAAATATCAGCCTCTAAGAAAGCAATTATTAAAGTCTCATATCTGAAAAGAAATGTTTTTCCTTCACAGCTATTTTTTCTGACAAAAGAAATGCTTAAGGGCTGAGCTGGTAAATGAGAGCTTGAGAAACATGCTGGGAAATTTTGCTTCCTGCTGCTGATGCTGCTACTGCTGTGAGTAATCACTGAATTTGTGTGGTCACTCCCACAGCTGTGTCTCCACGTCCCTGGAAATTCCCCAGCACAGGTGTCTATAATACCTTGCAATGGTGCTATCTCCAAGCGTGCAATGGGATCTTTGTGAAATTTCCTAAGCAAGAGACCTCAGTGACCCTTAAACTGTCATTCAAAGAGAAGGAATTAGATGCTATAATAAAGCTCCCCCAGTTGATAGCAGCTAGTAAGGGTAAGAATTTGTCACCTTTTGGGTGACCTCAGCAAAGTCCCTGAGGATAACAGTTGTGTCACGAGTGTCCAATCTCTGAGCCTCAACTACCCTGAAGGTTTCCAGAGCAGATCAGTTTTGTGTTGCACAATTCACACACATTGTGTTTCATGTTGCTGATATCCAAGCTTCATAGTGTAGCATACACCTCACTTCCTCCCTGTGTCTCCCATTTCCACTTCTTCTTCCATAAGCCTTCCTGCCTTCTTAACTATGCGCTTGGGTTAGCCCTTTTGATCTCAAATGGTTGCTTGTTCTCAGGAATACACACCTCTCTAGTGCCCATTGTTCACCTTACAGAGTTCTCTATCCTCAAACAGAATATGTCTGTTTCCTAAAGGTATCCCAACGAGACCTTTATGTCCTTTATGTGCCAAATTCATCAATCTTTAGTGTGAGGAAGAAATTCTCTAGCTGGCCACAGCAAAGTTTTCCTTGAACACTAAGCAGCATGAGCAAAGGCCTTGTGGGCTCAAGTCTGCCAAAGGTCTCCTCCAGGCTCCAGCCCCTGGAATGGCCACAGTGAGGATCTCAACCTTGATTTCTTCCCTTTTAATCTCCCCTAGTCCCTGATTCCAGGTACCTCTGAAGTAAGTTTCACATCATTCTGAATTGAACTGTGACTCCTCCTTCACCCTTGCAAAGCATCTTCCTTGCCTGTGGCTCATTCTCCTCTTAAAAGGTTTCCCCAGTACAGCTGCAGAAGTAGAAAAAAATGAAAGAAGGAGGAGATACTATTTCTATTGAATATCAAATGTTGCTAGTACATTGGCCAGTCTGAGTTTACTGAAAAACAAACAAAAAACGGCTTTCTTTGTCTCCATCAAGTGTCATCAAGCATGCCCTGTTATGCCTTTCTGACTTCTCAGCCATGTGAATAAGCAGTTGAAGCAGCAGCCTCAGATGTCTAATAAAGATGTAAACTCTTGCATTTAATTCTGTTCCTTCCCCAAATTCTGCTAAAATGACATTAAGAGCATCTGTAAAGATGCAAACCCACAGGATGTGGAGAACTAGAAAGGAAACAGCAACAATAGTCAGTAGCGGCAGGGGGGAGAGGGGTGGATTTTTTTCCTTCACTCTGTCAGGGAATTTCCTAGTCTATATGTTGTGAACTTAACACCAATCAGATAAATTCAAGAACTACAAGATTCACATAGGAATTTTAGGGGGGAAAGATAGCTGGAAAACTATTGGTTACAAGTGGTAACATTTGAACTAAAAAGGCAGTGGGAAAAGCTAAGAGTCAGCTGAATCTCATCCCTATGGGAATGGGGCAGAGTTAAAGAAGATTTTGTAAACTAAAGTCACTGTCATCAAATGTATTCTGACTCAAGGCAGGTTGCTTCATCTTTCTCCTGCGAATCACTGGTGAATTTGAACCACTGAGTTTTCAGTTAGCAGGGTAGCATGTAACCTAGAGTTTCAGAAACATCAGGGGTTGCTTGGATAGGAGCAGGGAGGAGAATGAATTACAAAGAGACGTAAGGAAGCCCGAGAGTGATGAATATATTTACACTCTTGATTGTAGTGATGGTTTCAAAACTATGTCAAAACATAAAAATTATATATGTGTAATTTACTATCTGGAGAAAATATTGAAGTTGTCAAAGATTTCCTCTTACTTGAATCCATAATAAACATTCTTGGTACCAGCAGTCAGGAAATCAGGAGATACATTGCACTGGGAAAGTCTGTAGTTTGGGAACTCTCCAAATTACTAAGGAGTGATGATGTCAGTTGGAGGATTAAGGTATATATGATTCAGACCATGGTCGTTCTGATCACTTGCTATGCATCTGAGAGCTGGAAAATGAATAGGGATGGCAGGAGAAGAACTGATTCCTTTGAGTTGTGATGTTGGAGAACAGTATTGATTATCCCATGAACTGTCAAAAGAACAAATAAATATGTCTTGGAAAAAGTGCCACCAGAGTCCTCATTGGAGGCAAAGATGGTAACACTTCACTTCACCTAGTTTGGACATGTTACTAGGAGAAGCCGTTCCTTGGAGAGGAACATCATGCTTGAAAAGGTGGAGAGTTAGCGAAAGAGAAGAACCTCAACCACATGGATTGACACAGTGACTGTCACAATGGGCTCTACTCTGTCAGGAAGTGTGAGGATGGCACAGTATAAGACAGGGTTCAGATCTATTGTTCGTAGGGTCACTATGGGTCCTACTTAACTTGATGACACCTAACAACCACAACAAGTTACAATATGTCAGTTATTCTTTAATAAAGCTGAGGAGGGTTGTTGAATTGATTTTAACTCTGGTGTATTATTGCTGTTGTTATGTGCCTGTGAATAGCCTGTAACTCATAGCGACCCTATGTGCAACCACCCTAAACCCTGCTCTATGTTGTGCAAATCTTATTGTCTTTGACACACCTACCCTCATTACACCCATCGCTAAATCAATCCATCTCATCAAGGGTCTTCCTCTCTTGTGCTGCCCCTCCTTTCTCCTAAGCATGATGTCCTTCTCCAAGGACTGGTCCGGCCACGCAATATGTCCAAAGTATGTCAGACAAAGATTCAGATTCTTGCCTCCAAGGCCTGGTCTTGTAAGGCCCTTGGTAAGAATAATTTGTTTTTTTTTTCTCCTAGCAGTCGATGGAATATTCAATACAGCTCAAAGGCATAAAATCTTTTTCTGTTATCACTAGTCATTGTCCAGCTTTCTGATGCATAGCATCAGAAATTAAAGTAATTGCAAAGACCGTGGCCTGGATCAGATGCACCTTAGTCTCCAGACTGACATCGTTGCTCTTCAGCATTTTGGAGAGATCTCTAACAGCAGACTTTCCCAGGGCAATTCCTGGCTGTTAGTACCAAGAGTGTTGATTGTTGAGCCAAGCAAACGAAAGGTATTAACCTCAATCTCTTCACCATCTATCATGATGCTGCCAGTTGGCCCAGAAGTAAGAATCTTTGTTTTCTTGATGTTGAGCTTTAATCCGTATTGAAGGCTGTAGTCCTTGACCTTCTGCAGCAAGTTCTTCAGGTCCTCCTCAGTTTCAGCAAGCAAGTTTTGGCATAACGTAGACTGTCAATGAGTCTTTCTCCAATCCTGAGGCCACATTTCTCCCCATAGAGCCCAGCTTCCCGGATAATCTGTTCTGTATATAGATTGAAAAGGTATGGATATAGGACACATCCTTGACGTATATATACCCTTGCCAATTTTGAACCATGCAGTATTTCCTTGCTATGTTCTGATGACTGCCTCCTGGTCCAAGTATAGGTTTCGCACAAGCACAATCATGTGTTCTGGGATTCCCATTCTTCTCAGAGTCAGCCACAGTTTGTTGTGATCCACACAGTCAAATGCCTTTGAATAGTCAATGAAACACAGATGGATATTCCTCTGGTACTCTCTGCTCTCAGCCAAGATCCATCTGACATTAGCTACAATATCCCTACTACCACAGCCTCTTCTAAATGCTAGTATAGCTATAGAAAAATTCTCATGCATGGCTAATTGGTGCAATCTCTTTGGAGAATCTATATAATAACAAAAAATTACATTAATAGAAAGAAATAAGCCTTATTCTGCATCCTAGCTCACAATATAAAGTTTAGTCTGTAAAAAGTGTGAAATAGAGTCTTGGGACATCTGCATGTGGAAGGAGAGTGCTCAAAACAGGATCAACAATGAAAGTGTGCAAATGTAAAGTTGATAATCCTACCCTTCTCCCCACACTACTTGCAGAAAGTTGTGGTCAAGCCTTTATCATTCAAGCAGAGAAATAAAAGCCTTCCTTGAGGAATCATGCCAAAGCTAATATTAGTGTTGATGGTAAGAACAATAAGAACAACCAGCACAATGGCCTTGTCAGAGTCATCCAATAACAAGGCTCACACCCACCAAGGCACACACATGAACTCAGAACTTTCAGAAAACTTTATAGTTGCATATTAACCACTGTGTCGATTGAAA
The DNA here is from genome assembly GCF_000299155.1 of Elephantulus edwardii. NCBI lineage: Eukaryota > Metazoa > Chordata > Mammalia > Macroscelidea > Macroscelididae > Elephantulus > Elephantulus edwardii. The sequence continues at coordinate 174,672 of NW_006400269.1, forward strand.
GCATCATTATAGATGGTGAAGAGATTGAGATTGTTAACAGCTTCCATTTGCTTGGCTCTGCAAATCAACACTCTTGGTAACAGTATCCAGGAAATTAAAAGGCAAATTGCATTGGGAAAGTGTGCTGTCAGAGACCTCTCCAAAGTACTGAAGACCAACAACATCAATCTGGAGATTAAGGTGACTGATACAGGCCGTGGTCTTTGCAATTACTTGCTATGCATCAGAAAGCTGGACAATGACTAGGGATGACAGAAGGAGACTTGATGCCTTTGAGTTGTGGAGAAGGGTAATGAATATACCATGGACTACTAGGAGAACAAACAAGTTCATCCTGGAGAGGGTGAAGCCAGGCTGCTCCTTGGAGGTAAGGATTCTGAAGCTTCGCCTGACATGTTGGACATGTTGCAAGGCGGGATCAATCCCTTGGAGAGGGATGTCAAGCTTGGGAGGGTGGAGAGACAGTGCAGGAGAGGAAGACCCTCAATGAGATGGATTGATTCAGTGACTGGGGGAATGGGGATTGGTGAGTCAGAGACAATAAGATTGGCATGGATATAGCAGGGTTTAGGACTGTTGTATATAGGGTTGCTATGAGTCACAGGGGACTTCACAGCACATAAAAACAACAACAACATTCAGGAAAGGAGTGTGTCAGGAATGTGTCCTGTCTCCACCAATATGCAGAACAGATCACTCAGGAGACTGGTATTAGAAGAGGAATGTGGCATTAGGATTGGAAGACTTATCAACAACCTTTGTTATACAGATGACACAACCTTGATTGCTGAAACTGAGGAGGTAGCAAAGTGCTTGCTGCAGAAAGTCAAGGACTATAGCCTTCAATATGGACTGAAGCTCAACATCAAGTAGACAAAGATTCTCACCACAGGGCTAATTGTCAACACCATGATAGAGAAGATATTGAGATTGTTAACAATTACAGCTTGCTTGGCTCCATAATCAACATTCCTGGTGTGTCAAGAGTCAGTGAGACTTACTCAATATAGGGCCGGCTTCACAGCTGTTGTACATAGGATCATTATGAGTCACAGGCAACTTGACAGCACACAACACCAACAACATTCTGAAATACAAGCAGAAACTCAAGAATCACTAATCACTTGGTGAAAGCTTCTTTTAAGGTTAAGGTCAAAACCAAATAATTTAAAAAAAAAAAGAATAAAGGAACTACGGAGCTCTCATAGCCTAGTGGCAAGAAGCTGAGCTGCAATCCTGAAGGTGCTCAGTTCAAATCCACCAGATGCTCCACTGAAGAAAGAGAGGCAATCTCCTCCTGTGCCAGTCTGGTCCAATTTGATGGTACACAACTAGGAAAATAAAAAAAGGAACTATGCAAAGTGGGGGGGGGGGAATAAATAAGTGTTATCCTCAGAGTAACATGGTAGAACTATGAAACATGAGCAAAATTCTATAGGATAAAAGAGGCAAAGAAAAATATATGAGATATTTAAAACTCAATACAAAATTTTATGTGCTGAGGAGTTGGAACTAATTCATTGATGATCCTGCAGTGGGTTTCAGAAGCTGTAAACACACAGGAGGAGATTGCTTATCTTTCTCCTACGGAGCACCTGGTGGACTTGGACATAAATTTAATTATATTTCCCCAGAAATTAAAATAAAAAGAAAAAATACTTGAAAAATAGAGACAACTGATAAAAATATTAAAGGTCAAATCCAGCAAGTTCAGCAGGAAATAGAAATTCTAAAAAATGACACAAGAAGATAAACACATAAAGGAAGAATCAATTACATAACATTTTCAAAGATTTAAGAACATAATTTTCCACACTGAAATGGTGCATTCTTTATGTCTACCACAATGAAATGAATGAAAAAGAGAGCCATACTTTAAAAAAAAACATTTAAAAAATCTAGAACTCTGAGGATAAAGGGAACTATAAAATAAATGAAATAAAATAAAATTTTAAAAAATACCATTATCCAGGGAAATAACAACAATCACATGGAAAGAGTCAGGCACTTGAATGATTTCAGACTTCTCAGTAACAACACTGGCAGTGAGAAGAAAATAGAGCAATACCTTCAAAATCATGATGGAAAAGTATTTCCAACCCAGCATTTTATGTCCAGCCAAACTATCAACAGAATAGCAGAGGGAAAATGAAAATATTTTCAAACAAAAAAGTGTTGGGGTTTTTAAATTTGCTTCTTTTCCCAATAAGCTAATGATGAAACAAAATTAGTAAATAAGATTAGAGGAATTTTTGGAGAACAAGAAGAAGATCCAATGCAGGAGTGAGGTGAAAGGACTCCTACAAGTGAAGGGAAACATTAACATGAAGCCACAGAAAAGGAGCCACAAATCTAAATTGAGAAAACTCTGAAGATTTTTTTTTCTAAAAAATAGAAGAAACTTTTGCATTCTTTTGAGCTGTGGTGTTGGAAAAGAGTACTGACTATCCCATAGACTAACAAAAGAACAAACAGATGAGTCTTGGAGAAGCTGCAGTCAGAGTTCTCCTTGGAGGCAAAGATGCTGAAGTTTTGTCTCACATACATTGGACATGTTGTTAGGAAAGTGTATTCCTCAGAAAAGAGCAGCATGCTTGGAATGATGGAGGGTCAGAGGAGAAGAAGACCCTCAGGAAGATGGATCGACAGAGTGACTGCAGCTCAAGTGTGCAGGGAATGAAAAGGATGGTTCAAAATTGAACAGGATTCAGATCTGTTGTTCATAGGGTTACTATGAATTGTATGCAACGCAGGGCACCTAACAACAAAAGTACATCTAGATAGCCAGAAGATATTTTAAATTTAGTGTAGAATTTAGAGTTGAATTTATAATAATTGGCGGTGGATTATCTGTGATGCTATCAAGCTTAAATTTCAAGATTCCACTTGCTTTGCTTTCCACCTCCAAGCTTTTGCTTTCCAAAGGTCCTTTTTCCAAACAATTTGCAGCCAAGGATCCTATACCCAGCAAAACTCTCCATCAAATATGAAGGAGAAACTAGATCCTTTGTAGAAAAGAAGGAACTTAAGGAATTTGTGAAAACAAGACTAAAAATACAAGACACTTTAAGCAAAGTTCTTCACACGGAAACACCAAAGGAAAGTGGATAGACCATACTAACAAAAAACAACAGAAAAATAAACACAGCAAAATGGCAATGGTGAAACCTGGCCTGACAATAATCACATTTAATGTGAATGGATCAAACGTATCAATCAGGAGAAAAAGAGTAGCAGAATGGAAAAAATAACAAAGCCCATCAATGTTGCTTATAAAAGACACATCAAAAAAGAAGAGAAAGACAGACTAAAAATCCATGGTGGTGAAAAAAATATACTGACCAAATGGCAACCTCAAAAAGGCAAGCAAGACTGACAATCCAATTATAAAATGGGCAAAAGACATGGAAAGATTTTTCACAGAGGAGGACATTTGGATAGCCAACAGACACATGAAGAAATGCTCCAAATCACTAGCAATAAGAGAGATGCAAATAAAAGCCACAATGGGACCCCATCTTACCCCAGTAGCCATGGCAAAGTTTAGCAGGGCAGCAAGTAATAAATGTTGATGAGGATGTGGCGAGATAGCAACTCTTATACATTGTTGGTGGGATTGTAAAATAGAACCAATCTGGAAGGCAGTTTGGCATTCCCTGAAAAAGCTGAACAAAGAATTTCATTTGACTTAGCTATTTCAATATATCCCAAGAAAATGAGAACTGAAGCACAAACAGAGACTTGTACACCAATGTTCATAGCAGCATTATTCACCACAACAAGAACATGGTAGCAACCCAAATGCCCAACCAAAATGGAGTGGATTGAGAAATTATGGTACAGTCACACAATGGAATACTATGCAGCACACAGGAGCAATGATTTTGGAAATTACTACCTAACATGGGAGGGACTAGAAAGCATTATGTTAAGTGAATTAACTCATTCTCATTAAGACAAATACTATAAAAAAAAGACAAATACTATCTAGGACCATTTTTGTAGAGAGTGTACGAGATCGAAGGAGGTGGAGGGCTTAAATATAGTGATGCAAAATTTGATGGGTGGAGGGAAGAATTGTTAAAGGAAAGGGGGAAATGTCTAGTAAAATGTGGGTGGGAGTCCAAGGGGGGAAGGAATAGGGGCAGAGGGGAAATCACAGGGTCACACAGTTTGATGGGTGGCAGGAAAGAATAAAGGAAATGGGAAAGATCTGGCACGAAAAGACTGGGTAATAGTGGGCAAAATTCAATGGGGATTATGTTTATAAAACATAATGTATGGGAATGATTGTATGCAACACAATGTGAATGAAGGGAAGTGTGAAACACAATGTATAAGAATTTTGTATGTAAACTAATATAAAATAAAAATTTTAAGAACAATTTTAAAAAGCAGGAGAGGTGATACTACTCTCTGATAAAATAGACTTCAGAATGAAAACCACCATAATAAAGATAATAAAGGGCAGTGCTTACTGATGAAAGGCACAATAGATCAAGAAGACATAACCGTGGTCAACATTTTGCACCAAATAACGGACCTGCAAAATATGTAAAACAACAGTTAAAAGGATTGAAATTAAATAACACCACAATAGTGGCAGGAGACTTTAACCCACTATTATCAACAAAAGATGTTGCTGTTGTTGTTATGTGCTGTCGAGTTGCCTGCAACTCATAGTGACCCTATGTACAACAGCCCTTACTCTGCTCTATCTTGTGCCAATCTCATCGTCTCCCACATACCTACCCTGATTACCCCAGTCACTGAATCAATCCACCTCATAGAGAGTCTTCCTCTCTTGCACTGTCCCTCCACCATCCCAAGTATGATGTCCCTCTCCAAGGACCGGTCTCTCCTCACAACATGTCCAAAGTATGTTAGACGGAGCCTCAGAATCCTTGCCTCCAAGGAGCCACCCGGTTTAACCCTTTCCAGGAAAAATCTGTTTGTTTTCCTAGCAGTCCATTGTATTCTCAATACTCGTCTCCAGCACCACAGCTCAAAGGCATCAATTCTCCTTCTATCCTCCTTGGTCATTGTCCAACTCTCTGATGCATAACAAGTGATTGGGAAGACCAAAGCATGTATCAGACACACCTTAGTCTCCAGAGAGACACCAATGCTCTTCAGTACTTTGGAGAGGTCCCTAACAGCAGACTTTCCCATGACAATGCGCCTTTTAACTTCCTGGCTGCTGGTGCCAAGACTGTTGACTATGGAGCCAAGCAAACTAAAGCTGTGTACAATCTCAATCTCTTCACCATCCATCCTGATGCTGCCAATTGGTCCAGTGGTGAGAATCTTTGTCTTCTTGACATTGAGCCTCAATCCATATTGGAGCCTGCAGTCCTTGACCTTCAGCAGCAAGCACTTCAGGTCCTCCTCAGTTACAGCAAACAGGGTTCTGTCATCTGCATAATACAGATTGTTGATTAATCTTCCTCCAATCCTGATGTCACATTTATCCTCATACAGCCAACAAAGGATAGGTCAATTAAAAAGAAACTCAACAAAGATGCAGAAGATCCAAACTATACAATCAGCCAATCCATCCTTGTGCGTGTATTCAGGGTACTGCATCCAACTAAAACTCTCAATCAGCCAATCCATCCTTGTGGGTGTGTTCAGGGTACTGCATCCAACTAAAACTCAATTCCCTTCCTTCTCAAATGCATATGGTACATTTTCCAGAACTTATCACATCTTAGGACACTAAAAAACATTGAAAGAGTACAAAATTTCTTCTCAGACCATAGTATCATAAAACTAGAAATTAAGCACAAAAGGGTAAAGCTTATAAAACGCCCATGTGGAAACTAAATAACTTTCTGCTAGAACACAATTGGGTTATAAAAGGAATAAAGAATGAAATTAAATTTCCTTGAAACAAATGAAAATCAAAATATAACATTGCAAAACCTCTGGGGTGCAGCTAAGGCAGTCCTTAGGCAGCAGTTCATAGCAATAGGCACACACATTAAAAACAGAAGAAGAAAGAAGAAAAATCATGATCTAAATCCATACCTTCATCAAATAGAAGAAAAGAAAAATTCTACTCTCACAGCCTCTAGAAGGTAAGCGAGTATAAAGACAAGAGCTGAAATCAATGAGACAGAAAACAGAAAAACCATCAATAAGACAAGAAGCTAGTTTTTAAAAGGGTCAATAAAATTGGCAAACCACTGGCAAATTTATCAAAAAAAGATAAAACACAGATAACTCTATTATTAAATGATAGAGGTAACATCACAACAGAATCAGAGGAAAATAAATCAATAATGTTAGAATACTATGGGGAAATTTCTTCACCATAAGAAAAGTCCTTGACCAGATGACCTCACTGCTGAATTCTACTAAATATTCCAGAGAAGATTTATCACCAACTCTACTTAAAGTATTTTTAAAATAGTATTTCAAGGAACACTCCCAGACACATTCTATGAAGCAAGCATAACCTTCAAACCAAAGCAAGCAAAGATATTACCAAGATACTGACCAAAATCTCACATGAATATAAATGTAAAATTCCTTAACAAAATCCTAGTCAATAGAACCCAAAAACACATTAAAAAATAATTCATCACGACCAAGTGATATTCATAACAGGTATGCAAAGATGATTGAACATAAGAAAAACAATCAACATAATTCACCACATTAACAAAGCAAATAACAAGAACAATATGATCTTAACAATTGATGAAGAAAAGGCATTTGACAAAATCGAATATGCCAAATGGAATGGAATGATATTTCCTTGGCAGAAAGAAAAGTATGTATGTAAAACCAAGAGCCAGTATCATTTTCAATGGAGAAAGACTAAAAGCATTTTCCTGTGAACAGGATCCAAAGATTCCTACTGTCACCATTTCTATTCGTTTAGTACTGGAAATGCTTGTTAGGGCAATATGATGAGAAAAGGGGTGGGGGGGAAGGCATCCAGATTGGCAAAACAATGATTAAACTATCTCTATATGCAGATGATATGATACAGTAGTACACAGAAAACCCCAAGGACTAAAAAAAAACCCCCAAAACCCAAAAAACCCCACCCTATTAGAGCTAATAGTCCAACTTAGTAGAGTGGAAGGATACAAGATAAATATCCAAATATCAGTATGATTCCTCACAGTAGCAATGAGAACTCTGACAAGGAAACCAAGAAAGCAATACTATTTACAATAGTCAACCACAAATTGAGATACTTGAGAATGAAACTAACTAGAGACACAAAAGACTTGTACAAAGAAAACTACAGAGTATTTTGGTGAGACACAATCAAAGACTTAAAGAAATGAGGTAATGTGTCCTGTTCATGGATAGGAAGACTCAATATGGTGAAAATTACAATCTTACTAAAAGCAATCTACTTGTTCAATGCAATTCCAATACAGAAGTATTTCAAGGAGATCGAAAGGAAAATTGTCAAGTTTATTTGGAGAGGAAAGACACCCCAAATAAGCAAAACACTTCTGAAAAACAAAAATAAAGTGCAGGCATATCACTCCCTCATCTCAAAACCTCCTACACAGCATATTAACCAAAACAGCATGGTACTAGTACAATGAAGGCACACAGACAAATGGAACAGAATCGTGAACCCACAAATGGACCCATCTATCCATGATCAATGGATATTCAATTGGAAATAAAACCTTTTAAATGGGGAAATGATCATTTCAACTAATGGTGGTTGCAAAATTGGATTGCTACCCACAGAAAGCTGAAACAGGATCCACATCTCATATCATACACAAATATCAACTCAATGTGGATCAGACACCTGGGAGTAAAGCCCAAAACTATAAAGTTCATCAGAGACAAACTGGGATCAAGCTTAGGCAACCTAGGCTATTAAATAAAGAGACTGCCAAATACAGTCAGAAATGCACAATCTGGAGAAGATAAAATTGATGAATGTGACCTTCTAAAGATTAAATCCCGGTGCACATCAAAAACTTTTCCCTTTTATTTTTTTTTTTAAGATTAAGTTTTATTTTTTAAAAAGGTCTTATTTTTGTTTGATGTGTCCAAGAAAAACCAATGTGTATGGATGGTTGAACGGAAAGTCAATGTTCTTTATACATTTTCACTCAAGTCACAATAAATAATTTTTAAAACATACAGATACACAGTAACAAACCTGCTGTGGTTACTGTTATGTGCTGTTGAGCCACCTATGACCCATAGTGACCCTATGTACAGCAACTCTGAAGACTGCCTTGTCCTGAGCCAGTCTCACTAATTTCGACACACCTACCCCCTTTGCCCCACTTACTCTATCAATCCGTCTCATCCGGAGCCTTCCTCTCCTGCATTGTCCCTCCACCTTTCCAAGCACAATGTCCTTCTCCAAGGGTAAGTCCCTTCTGTCTACGTGCCTAAAGTATATGAAATAAATCTTCAAAATCCTAGCCACAAAGGAAAAACTTGGTTTCACCCTCTCCAAGACAGACTGATTTGTTTTCTTGGTGGTCCATGGTATGTTCAAGACTCTTCTCCAACACCACTCAGAGTCATTGGGTTTTATTTTATCATCCTTATTGTCCAACTCTCTGATGCACAGCAAGTAATTGTGAAGACCATGGCCTCGATCAGGCATACCTTAGTCTCTAGACTGATATTGTTGCTTCCCAGTATTCTAGAGAGGTTCTTGACAGCAGATTTTCCCAGTGCAATTCCAATTCATCTTTTGAATTCCTGACTGCAGTGCCAAGAGTTCTGACTGTGCCAACCTCAGTCTCTTCACCATCTATCATGGTACCGCCAATTGGCCGAGTTGTGAGAATCTTTGTATTATATTGAATCCTACTATCCTTGACATTCTGCAGCAAGCACTTCAGGTCCTCCTCAGTTTCATCAAGCAAGGTTGTATCATCTGCATAATGTATGTTGTTGATGAGTCTTCCTCCAATCCTGATGCCAAATTCCTCCTCATAAAGCCCAGCTTCATGAATGATCTGTTCTGCAACAAGCCTATGCTGTTAAAAAAAACACAACAAACAAACAAACAAAAACAAAAAACAAACAAACAACCAAGCAGCACCAAGCTGAATTTTTAAAAGAGAAGAAAATCAACTTCATCATCTCAGTAGTAAAAATTCTTTTAGAGTTTAGGTCATCAGTTTGAACACAAAACTTCAAATATATCTTCAAACTAAAACATTAAATCTCCAACCTAAGTGCCCATCAACAAACGAATGGATAGAGAAGCTGTGGTATATTCACACATTGGAATACTATGCTGCATTGAAAAACAAGGAACTCATGCAATATTATTCAAAATGGGTGACTCTGGAGAACATTATGCTGAGTGAAGTATCCCAGTCATAAAAGGACAAATACCGCATGGTGCCACTGTTGTAAAAGAGGACTGACCTTGGGGTTGGGGAGAG
>NW_006400269.1:188082-190251 GCF_000299155.1 Elephantulus edwardii
TAATAATTAAAAAAATAAAATTTAAAAAAACATTAAATCTCACAGGTAACCTTGATAACAATTATTAACTATGAAAAGGATCAATTAAAGAGGAAGAAAAATTCATATTAGCCAATATGTGTTGGTGAAGGAAGTGTGACAAAGTGTCAGGGGTACTGTGTTTAGGGAGATGACGTTCATTGTATAACTCTTTCAATGCGTGTGTGTGTGTGTAAAAATTTATGATAATTAGGAAGAAGGGTGGCAAAGGAAGAAAACACACACACACACACACACACACACTGCAAAAGTTCTCACCTATATAGCCCTGGGAAAGAGACATGTGTCGGTTTCCTCACTCTTTCTACCTCTATTCCCTCCATCTTTCATTTGGAGCCTAGAAAGAGAAAGTGGGGAATGTTCTTCATACCTGGGTTTTTCCTGTGAGATCAAACCTCTCCTGTGGGATGGGAGTATTCGGCTAAGGTCCAGGTCATATCCACCACATGTATATTTTACTTCCAGTCATGTCTGATGACATAGTAGAACAAACAGCAGGAAGTTGTTCATTGGCATCAGCTGTCCTACATGTGGGTGTGGGAATAGTTTTTAGAGGATGAGGAGGTAGCAAAAAAGTATAACATCTTTCCTTACTTCCCTAGTATTTAAGCACTATAATTCAAGGATTAAGTAGGCAGAAGAGTTATTTTCATCAGCCAGTGACACATGGTGCTGGGACCCAAAGGAACTAGGACCCTGTGTCTTCTCTGTGTATTGACACAGAACCACTTTGGTCACTTTACAAAACATGGTTCCATTCTGGCTCCTCAGAGGACAGCGGCTACAAGCAGACAGGTCCCATGTGGATATGCATATCCTCTCCTGGCCACTCGCACCAGGGCCAGTGCTTAAGGGGCAGCTCCCAGCAGCATCATGTGGGGACTGTGGCTGCTCCACTGGTGAATGATTTATGAGCATATGTGAGATACTTCCAAGGTATTCTCAGACATGTTAAAGAGAACTTGGAGTCCTTTGCCAGAAGTGGATAGGAACCAAGGAAAACAGGAATTGTTAGTGTTAATTAGATCCCCTTCTACTCACTAAATGTGAAACCCAAAATGTTTTATTTTCTCACTCTTCTTTGGGTTTTCTGTATATTGTCGTTTAATAACTTTATTGTGTAATGATTACTATTGTGATATGATGGATGCTATTTGATAACGATGTTAGTTTGAGGACTAACTAACGTGACCTGATTCAGGCCAGGGTCTTTTCTCTTGGCTATGCTGCTGAGAGTTGGGCATTGAACAAGGGTGACAGATGAAGAATTGATGGCTTTGAACTGTGGTGCTGACAAAGAGTGCTGAAGATTTCACGGGTGCCAAAAGAATAAGCAGATCTCTTGGAGAAGGTGCAGCCAGAATGCTCCCTGGAAACAAGGATGGTGAAGCTTCATCTCATACTTTGGGCACGTTGCTAGGAAAACCTCTTTCTTGGAGAGGGACATCATGTTTGGGAAGGTAGAGAGACAGCGAAAGAGATCTCAACTAGGTGGACCGACACAGTAACTGCAACAATGGAATCAAGCATGTCAGAGATTGCGAGGATGGCAAAAGTATAGGATTTGTTCAGATCTGTTGCTCATAGCATTTTTTATTAGTTGTACTCAATTCAACAGCACCTCACAACACAGCAATTGATAATCTGGCATGTGTGTCTATATACATCAGTGAATCTATCCCTAGAATCAAGACCATGAACATATTCAACACTCCCCAAAATTGCCTCATGTTCCTTTGTTTTTTGTTTTTGTTTTTTTTTTTAGATTCCTTGAAAGGCTCACATTTATTAAGTGAATTATGAAAGGATTAAAGTAGAGACTAGAGATTGAGGGCCAAATTGTTGTTGTTAAGTGCCATCGAGTCATCTGCAACTCATAGCGACCCTATGAGAAGTGAATATAAGATGCTTTTTATAAATTTTTAAATTATTATTAAATTTTATTAGTTTTAATGAACATTTACAAAGATTTTGGGTTGCTTGTCAAAGCCAGTTCTGGTTAATCTCCTTTGTCAGTGTGCCCTTTGCCAATCCCTATCACTCCTCCCTGAGAGAGACTTCACCCTGATTCATAAGGAAAAGGGGATGGCGTATTCTCTTAGCTACTTCCTGCTGAAAAGGGACGTTGTG
>NW_006400269.1:194890-196094 GCF_000299155.1 Elephantulus edwardii
GGTGATGGCTGGATCCACGGTCGTGCCCTGAGGTCACAGGGCTGTGGTGGGGGCTGAGGTATGTGGTTGTGGAGCTGCAAGCGGGGCGGGGGAAGGGGAGGAAAGCAAGGGACTAGGGGGTAAGGAGCGCAGGGCTTGGACGCTATCACCAAGAGGTGAGGACGGGGCTTGGGCACTGCTGGGGGTTTATGCAGCAGCACCCTGTGTGTTGGCTGCCTCACAGGTGCGGGCTGCAGGGGAGGTCACACAGTGGCGGGTAGTCTTCGCTCCTCTGGGGTCTCATGGTCTTTGCTCCTCTGGAGTTTCACCGTGGGTGGCTGACTGTTTTTCTTCCCTGGTCTCTTCCCGGCCCGGCTGGTGGCAAGCGGAGGCCCGGCTGGCAGCGGGCAGGAGTTCTTCTGGCTGGTGCCTCATGTTCCTTTGTAAATGCTTCTTCCTTCCCATCCCTGTTCTCTAGGCTTAGACAACTACTGATGTTTTCTGTCCCTTTTGGTTTACTTGCATGTTCTAGAACTTTTTGTAAGTGAGATCACACAGTGGGTACTCTTTTGTGTCTTAGTTTTTGCTGAAAAATTTGAGATTAATCTATTTTTTTGAGATTCATCTATATTTTTGTAGGTATCAATAGTAAATTCCTTTTTTATTACCAAATAATATACCATTATATGTATCTACCACAATTTGTTAATTAATTGACTTGTTGATGACATTTGGGTTGCTTCCAGTCTTAGCAATAACAAACAAAGCTGCTATGAACATACCAGGGAACACTGGTGGCCTAGTAGTAAGAAGCTGTGACACAATCCCAAAGGCACGCAGTTTGAAGGTCAAGGACAGTAGCTTCCTATATGGATTGAAGCTCAACATCAAGAAAACAAAGATTCTCAACACTGGGCCAATTAGTAGCATCAGTATGGATGCTGAAGAGATTGAGATAGTTAACAGTTTTCATTTACTTGACTCCACAATCAACACTCTTGATAACAGCAGCCAGAAAATCAAGAGACAAATTGCATTGAGTAAGTCGGCTGTGAGAGACCTCTCAAGAGTACTGAAGAGCAACGCTGTCAGGCTGGAGACTAAGGTGCGCCTGATCTGGACTATAGTCTTCACAATTGTGCTATGCACCCGAGAGTTGGACAGTAACTAGGGATGATAGAAAGAAAATTGGTGCCTTTGAGCTGTGGTACTGGAGAAGAGTGTT
>NW_006400269.1:197109-198358 GCF_000299155.1 Elephantulus edwardii
CATCCAGAAGAGTAAAGAGTATTTCTCTAAGCAGAAGTGAGCATTGACCGACCCAAAGTGCCAGGCTGCAGTGGGCAGCATTGAGAACAAAAACATCTTTTGTACATTCTTCGTGCTTAAAACACAAGGTCCTAGACTTGGCCAAGATGTGGTGTGTGATAGGATAGGTCTTTTCCAGCAGAGGTTGGGATGGACAATGTTTTTATGGCCTGAGCTATACTGTTGGATAGGCCAGCTGTTGTGTATTATGTATCAGTAGTAGTGGGACCTGAGAGTATTAATCTTTTACAGTTTCTATTAAACTTGTGAACCAAGGAAAAAAAAAACAATGAATAAAGATGTATGCAGCCAAATCAAAGGCACAAGGTTCAAATGCACTAGCTGCTCTGCAAAAATAAAGATGGCCAATCTCCTCCATCACAATTCAACCTCTGAAAACCCATTAGAGGAGCAAGTATGAATCAGTTCCTACTTGAAGGAATACAGCAACAACAATTTGTGCAAAACAGTAAAGCAGAGGAAATACTTTCTCAGCTTCCTCAACTGGAACATTGAGAAGCAAGAAAGAATTGACTTGAAACCCCCGGTACAGAAACAGTTCAAGTGGAGTACATAGTGTCACACCACTCTGCCACAAATGAGGACAATAGAGTTTGAGACAGGGTACTACATTAAGGCAAGATTCCTTCATGGCTGCAGTGCAGAACAGAAAAAAGCTGAAGGACATAAGGAAAAAGAAATTTTCCCAGAAAGGACTATCAGTAGAGTGAATAACTCACTCCACAGACTGAAAATTTTAAGCTGGCAAAGTAATCAATAAAATCATAAAGACTACCAACAACTTAAGCAGACACAATAGAAAGGGCCTAACACCAAGAAAAACATCACATAATGTCAAGAAAACAGCAGGTAGCTTCAAACACTGTGAAAAAACAAATTAAGTCTTCTCTCCAAAAAGCAGAGAATATTGCAGAGCCAATGAATGTCCCAGATTCAAGAATTCAAATGATGAATGGTGATGGGTGAAGATGGACAGAGGCAAAAGCACAGGGTTGCACAGTTTGGTGGATGAAGGGACAGTGGGAAGGATCTGGGTGAAAAGAAAGCTAATGATGGTTCAATGGTGATAAATTGTATAAATATTCTTTAAAAAATAAATATTACATAAATATTTTTTAAAATAATACAAACCATCTTTTCAGACCATAATGCCACAAAATTAGAAATTAATAATAGGATGATAAAGGAG
>NW_006400269.1:201757-212016 GCF_000299155.1 Elephantulus edwardii
TAAAATATAATTATAGAAAAAAAAAGTAGAACAGAAGAGGTGGAGTAGAGAGTCAGTGAGCTGGAGACAAGAACCTCAACAGAAATATACTAAAAGAAAAATCAGATATGAGACATAAATGAAATGAAGAAAATATCAGAATCACAAGGGGTAATATCAAGAGGGGCAACAAACATATGTTTAGAATTTCAGAATGCAAGAGGGACAGGGTAATCACTGACAAAATTGTGGAAGAGGTACTAGAAGAAAATATCCCAGATGTTACAAAGAACAAGGAAATCCATATTCAAAAAGCTCAGCAAGCATCAAATTGACTAGACCCAAGAAGAAGAAAAAAAAATTAAGAAGTATCATCATAACATTTTCCAAAGTATAAGATAAGGACAGAATAATAAAAACAGCATGAGAAAAATAAAAGGAAAGCAAAAGGAAAAAGCAGATTTGTCGGCAGATACCATGTGAGCAAGAAGACAGTGGGATGGCATATGCAGAAAAGAGAAAGAAAACAATTGCCAACCAAGGATCCTATACTCAGAAAAGCTCTTCATCAGATATGAAGAAGAAATGAAACCCTTTGCAGAAAAGAAAGAACTTAAAGAATTTGTGAAAAGAAGAACAAATCTACAAGAATTTTTTTAATTTCTATTCATTTTAATGAACATTTACAGAGATTTTTGGATTTCCATTCATTCATTGTTGCATTCTTCTCCCTGCCCACCCTTCCTCCCCCTCCAGTTTGCTCTTCTCTTTGAAAAGTAAAAGAAAAATTCCTTTGTTGGTATACAATCCCCCAGCCTCACCCTGAGTACACTCAACTAGGCAACCTTCATTCTGGACTCTTATGATAATCATAATACCCTACCATATATCTCTTTTAACTTCTTCTCTCCCTCATCTGTTTCCATGCAGTATACATAATTTATCCAGTTTTTCTCATTCTTATCCCAACCCTGATGTCAGTTCCATTTTACAACAGTGGCACTAAAAATCTGCAAGAATTTTTAAGGGAAGTCATCACACAGAAACACCAAAGGAAGGTGGATAGACTGTAGTAACCAAAAGCAACAAAAAAAGGAAACACAGCAAAATGGCAATGATAAAACCTGGCCTGCCAATAATCACATTTAATGTGAAAGGAATAATGTAAAAATTAAGATTAAAAGGGTAGTAGAATAAATAAATAAAGCCCATCAATATGTTATCTACAAGAGACACACTTAAGAAAGTAAGAGAAAGATAGACTCAAATCTAAAGCTGGGAAAAAATATACCAAACAACTGGCATCCACAAAAAGGCAGGAGTGGCAATAATAAATCTCTGATAAAACAGACTCCAGAATGAAAATAACCATAAAAGATAAGGAAGGGCACTCTATAATAAATAAAGGCACAGTAGATCAAGAAAATATAACATTGATTAACAGCTATTGACCTGATAAATACATAAAACAACTGTTAACAAAAGTGAAGAAAGAGACAGCAACACAATAGTGGTGGTTGTTGTTGTTAAGTGCCAAATTGTAGACAACTCATAGTGACCTTATGAATGAAAAACCTGAACAATTATATAACTTTGATTGTTTCTCAAGTTCATAGAGTTTCTGGAGGCAAGCTATTTCAGAAGTAGATGCCACTCTTGCTTCCAAGCTTGTTTTAATGAGGGCGCTCCACCAAACACTGTCGACTATGTATAACCATTATCACATTTGATGCATCAGTGTCACAGTGTTTAGCATCACAGCAACCACGAGATACCTCTGTACGGCAAATGGACATACCACAACTTAGAAGAATGTTTGACCAAAAACACTGTGGCAAAAGGACAATTATAACAGGCTTTCGGGGTGGGGGGAAGAAGAACGAACTGGGGAGGAGGGTAGAGAAAATAGTGCAACAATGAATGAATGAAAACCCAAAATCTCTGTAAATGTTCAATAAAATAAAATTACTTTGACTTGGTGAATAACTTTCTATCCACAAGGCCCACAGAGTTCTCTCTATGTTGCTGTTGTTGTTGTTATTGTTAAGTGCCAGCAGGAAACTTTAACACAACACTCTCACCAAGGATAGGTCAACTCAAAAGAAAATCAACAAAGATGCAGAAGATCTAAACTATACATTTAGTCAAATTAAACTTTTGGATGTATTCCAAACACTACACCCAACTAAAACTCAATTCACATTCTTTTCACATGCAAATGGTATATTCTCCAGAACTGATGATATAAAAGGGCACAAAGCAAGTCTCAACAAATTAAGAAATGCAAAAATAATAAAGAATATCTTCTCAGACCACAATGCCATGAAACTAGAAATTAACTACAAGAGCATAAAATTTATAAAACCACCAATGTGGAAGCTAAAGAACACCCTAATAAAACATGATTGGGTTATAGAAGAAATAAAGAATGGCATAAAAAATGTTCCTTGAAACAAATGATAATGAAAATACAATATACCAAAGCCTTAGGCATGTAGCTAAGGCAGTCCTCAGGGAGCCAGTTCATAGCAATAGGCACACATACAAAAAATGAAGAAAGAAACATTAAACTAATGATCTAACTCAACACCTTCATCAAATAGAAAAAGAAAATCTAACCCCATATCCTCTAGAAGAAAATATTTGATAATTACATGACAGATAAGGGACTTATATCCATCCATAATTTATAAAATACTTGAGCACCACAACAAAATAAAGGTAAACAACCCAATTGAAAAATGGGCATAGGATAGGAACAGACACTTTACCAAAGAAGACATTCAGATGACCAGCAAACACATGAAGAAATATTCAAAATTCCCAGCTCTAAAAGAGATGCAAATTCAAACAACTATGAAATATCTTATCCCGGTACAATAGCAAAATTTAACAGAACAGCAAATAAATTCTGGCAATGATGCAGAGAAACTGGAACCCTTATTCACTGTTGGTGGGAGTGTAAAATGGTGCACCACTGTGGAAAGCAATGTGGTGCTTTCTCAAATTTGACCCAGCAATTCCACTACTGGGAATATACCCAAAAGAGACCATCAATGACATCCAAATAGATATACACATTCCCATGTTTATCGTGGCTTTGTTTACAATAGCAAAGAGTTGGAAACAACCTAAGTGCGCATCAACAAACAAATGGGTAGAGAAGCTGTGGTATATTCGCACAAAGGAATACTATGATGCATTGAAAAACAAGGAACTCATGCAATATTATTCAAAATGGGTGACCCTGGAGGACATTATGCTGAGTGAGGTATCTCAGTCACAGTGGGACAAATGCTATATGGTGCCACTGTTGTAGAATGAGAATGACATCTGGGTGGGGGTAAGACTGAGAAAAACTGGATGAATTATGTTTACTGCATTGAAGTATATTGGGGAGAGAATTATATTTTAGGGCATTATGTTTATCATAGGAGTATGGAATGAGGGTTGCAGAGTGGATTATATTTGGGGTTGGGGGTGGGGTTGGGGGATGTGCTGGGGCGATTGTGTACCAATGAGGGAGTTTTCCTTTTGCTTTTCAAGGAGAGGAGCAAACCGGAGGAGGGGAGGGGGAGTGGGGAGAAGGGTGCAACAATGAATGAACGGAATTCCAAAATCTCTGTAGATGTTCATTGAAATGAAAAAATAAATAAATAAATTTTAAAAAAAGAGCTCTACTGGCCTACTGGCAGGGAATTGTGTTGCCACTCAAAGGCACCCAATTTAAATTCATCAGTTGCTTCACAGCAGAAAAGTGTGCAATGTCCTCCTATGCTATTTCCAGCCTCTGAAAACACACTGAAGGGACATACTTTGTTGTTATTTTCTCTCAAGTCAGGACTAACTCATAGCTGCAATGGACATAAGGTCTAATGAGACACTACTTAGGTCCTTGGTGGGAAGAACAAAGAAAAGGGGAGAGAGAGAGAGAGTTAAGTATCACAAAATCACTTTTTTTCCATAGGTGTTCATTTTCTTATCAAAACTCTCCAACACTTGTCTAACTGTTTAGTCTCAAAAATATAAACTTCCTGTTCATGAAGGTAACCAAAGGCCAGATGTTCCTTCAAGTGTATCGAGCTTTCTAGAGAACAAGGCTGACTCATAATCCTCAATGAAGAGGATTAAAATAGCCATTTCCTTCTAGCTTATCAACAACTATTACATGAGTTTGTACTGCAAAAGAAACTTCTGCTAGTGTTCTGAATGACAAATCATATTCTCTATCAAGAAATAAAAGAGAAAAGCAGGAAGATTTTAGCATGTAACTATTTGCGATTCATATGTGCATAAGATATAAAAAAGAACACAAACAAACAAAAAACAGCTGACCCTACCATTTGGACCCAAAGCCTAGACACCTCAGTGCCAATACCTGAAGCATGAGCCATTGTGCTGTCCCTCTGAACTGCCCAGTGACATAAGTATCACAGGTGAACCCATTTCATTTCCTTTCCTTTCTCAAAGAGTGAGCTGCCTATAGTCCAGAGCACCTTGAACTGGCCTAGCTGTAGCAGTGTCTAACAGAGGAAGCTGCTAATTCATACATCTTATTGCTCCCTAACTGAAGTAAGTCTTTCCTTGAGTCAAAAGTTCAGAGAAAAACTCAGGCAAGGTTGCTGCCTCACCCTCCTCTGGAGCAGTGACATCAGACCAAGAGTCTGCTATGGCCGCAGGCGTGAAAAACACTACCACAGTAATGTCACATAGGAAGCAGTCTACTAATACCCTATACAAGTCCAAAGCAAGATGTCACCCCAAAAAAAAGTGACACAGTATCAAATGACCTCCTGATGACAGAAAGTCTGATGGAACTTTCTGACACAAAATTTAAAAGAACAAGGATTGAATATTTTTAATGTAACCCATTGTAAAGACAAACTTGAAGAATTATAGGAGACTGCAAGCAAAAAACTAAAAAAAAATCCATAACAATGCAGATAAAACAAATGAGGTATTAGAGGATTTGGAAAAACAAGAAACCACAATTCAAATATAAGGAACAATGTTTCAGATGTTGTCAACATCTTGGAGGGAAATATGACCAGAATTCAAGAGATGGAACACAGAACCAGTGAAATAGAAGATAGAATTGTCACCACTGATCTGCTAGAACAAAAAGCAAAATAAATAACAAAAGAAAAAGAAGAAAGCCTAAAATTAATGTGGGACACAATCAAGAGGAATAACAGGTACATAATTGGAATCTCAGAACAGGAAGAAGTAAAGGCATTGAGAAAGTTGTGGAAGAATCAATAGAAAACTTTCCAGGCATAATGAAGAATGAGCGAATACATATTCAAGATCTGAGCAAACATCATATAGAATAGACTCCAAAAGAAAAATACCAAGGCATATCATAGTCAAATTTTCCAGAACCAAAGATAAGGAGAGAATTCTGAAAGCAGTATGGAGAAACAAAGAGTAACCTATCTGGGAGAGTAAATAAGATTAAATGCCAATTTTTCAGCAGAAACCATGCGAGCTAGAAGACAGTGGAATGACATATATCAAACACTCTGTCAAACAAGAATACTGTAGCCTGCAAAACTGTCCATCGAATATGAAGGAGAGATCAAGATATTCTCAGAAAAGTAGAATCTAAGGGAGTTTGTAAAAACAAGACCAGGGCTGCAAAAAACACTTAGAGACATCCTCCTTACAGAAGTGTCACAAAAAGCAGGATGGATAAAAGGAACTAGCAGCAACACCAAAAAGAACTCAACACAATGATAGCAATAAAACCTTGCTTCTTTCAACTAAGTCCTATCAGTTCTACCTCAAAAATATTTCATGTCTCTTTTCCTCCTCACCTTGATAATATTAACTGCCTCTCAGCTGTTTCTCATCTTATCCCCGTCTCTTTATACAAAATTTTGGATTCATCTTACTGAAACATAGCTCTGTATGTGCTCTATCTCCCCTATTAGACTGTAAGCTCCTTATGGGCAGAATCTTTGTCTGAATCATCACTGTATCTCACATAGCACCTATCAATAAATTTTTCTTGAATGAACAAAAAAAATCACAAAAAACCTTGCCTTTCAATAATTGCACTGAATATGAATTATTTAAATGCACCACTAAAGAGAAAAAGAGTAGCAGATAGGATTAAAAAACAAAACACATCAATATGCTGTCTACAAGAGACACACCTGAAAAGTGAAGATAAAGAATGACTAAAAATAAAAGGGTAGGAAAAAATATACACAGCAAATGGCAACAAGAAAAGAGAAGAATAGCAATATTAATCTCATATAAAACAGATTTTTATGTAACAATCATCACAAGGACAAGGAAGATCACAACATAATGCTTAAAGTGTCAATAGAACAAGAGGACATAGTCATAAATATCTATGCATCAAATGATACAGCTTCAAAATACACAAAGCAAACTAACAAAACTAAAATAGAAAATAGACAACACTACTATAGCAGTTGGAGACTCCAATACACAACTCTAAAGAAAAGATAAAACTATCAGAAAGAAACTCAACAAAGATGCTGAAGAGTTAAACCACACAATAAACCAACTTGATCTCATAAATCTATCAGCTAATGCACCCAGAAAAAGCACATTATACCTTCTTCTCCAATGTACATGAAACGTTCTCCAGAATAGATCACATTTTAGGTCACAAGGCAAACATCAATAAATTAAAAAAACATAAAAATAATACATAGCATCTTCTCAAACCACAATTCTACAAAATTAGAAATAAAGAACAAGAGGAAGAAGGAGAGAAAAAAAAAATCATACGTTTGGAAGCTGAACACAACCTTCCTTGAACATGAGTGGGTACTAGAAGAAATAAAAAATGAAGTTAAAAAGTTTATTGAAACAAATGCTAATAAAAACACCACTTACCAAAACCTGTGGGAAACAGCCACATCAGTAATCAGAGGTTAATTTATAGCAATAAGTGTGGGAAAATGATAATAGACTTTTTTTTTACTGAAAACTAGTTTTATTTTAAAATTAAGTGCATAGCACTCATCTAATTCCATTGGTGTAGATTTTTAACACCATACTTGTTGTTTGTTCTTAATATGGTAACAGATAACATTTTGGTTTGCAGTCTGTACTTGAGTAGTGATTATGTAGTGGACTTTGGTAAAGCCCTTTATACATACTTTCACAGTACACATTTAATGATGGTCCAATAACTAAAAAAAAACAAACCCCAAACAGAACACCAAATCTAACTTAACTCATCAATAAATTAAACAAAACTCACACAGTTCCTCTGCCCCCAAAAGCTAGCAGTTGCAAGCTGTTTTTATATCAAATACTAATGTTTTTAAAAAAAATAGTTCTGGTTCCACAACCATTATCCCCACCCTACCTGGATATGCAGCAATAGTAACTGATTATTCTACCCAGCCCTGGGGGGGGGGGGAAATTCAATCCAGTGTTCTTTAGCATCTTTAAATATAAACTGAGAAAATGTTAATAAGCTTTTTTAAAATGGCATAATCATCTATAACAAGAATGACATTTAAACCAGTCAATAAAAGCATTTGACAAGACACTAATTTACCATAGGCACCGGTTGTTGTTTCAAGTTGGGACCTCTATCCCAGTATCTTACATTCATAGCATATCTGAGGTAGTTAAAACACTGAAAATTGGACTCCAGGTTGCTGAGTTCTGAATGTGAATGATACACTTTTGAACCTCCTTTCCTGCAAATAGTTCAAGGTTTTTTGTTTTTTTTTTTTTAATGTAGGACATACCACAATCCAATAAGCAGCCTGTGCAGAGAGGGAAAGTGATGATACTTTTAGAAAGCAGTTTTCATGCTCAAAACCTGCCACAAGTGAATGGTTCTGTTACCTGAGTAGGTTTTTTCTGTTGTTTTACCTATCAGACTTTAAACCCCACATTATTCCCTACGTACTCTAAATATAAGTCAGCTTCATTTTAAGGAAAGGGTATTTCTCTAAGAATTCACACTGGCCAAGGCCAATCACCCATGTTTACCCACTGGAGCCACCTAGTCAGTCTGTTGCTGTGTGTTGAGACCCCTCCCTTCCCAACAAAAGCCATTGGCTTGATTGCGGAGACTCCTGCTGCATACCCACGTCTTTGTAATAACACGTTTATCTTCAATGCATATTATGGCAGTCACATATCTGCCATGTAGGCTCCCTTCTATTCAAGTGCTATCTTTTAAAAAAAAAAGATAAAGAGATACACTCACTAATTTTTAAATCAGAAAGCTTCCCTTCACCAAATAACTTTTCCCTCAAAGGTACAATGTATAGTTGATGAATTATTATATAAGTCTTTTTAAAAAAAAACAACAACTTTACACAGCTCAAACTCTTTACTCCAAATTGCCCAGCTACAATGCCTATTATTGCTGTTTCATTCATTATCAGTACAATGAAATTTCCCAGGACAGTCCTGGGACCAATTCAACAAAAGTGGTTACTGACATTTACTGATCGGTACCTTCGCCTGCTTAAGATTGACAAGCTGGGGTCAAAGGTTGCTCATGAAACCTGTTTTCCACACAACAAAACGAAGTGCTGCTCGAGCACAACCTGAGAACTACCCTGACCACGCTTCAAATAAACCTACAGAAGTTACTCTAGTAGTGAGAACTTATAGTTATGCCTTCTCTTGAAAAAACATTTTTAATAAGATTACCAAATCTGGGTATAACTCGCTGATTGCACTAAGAAATGCACAGCTCATAAATGTGTTATGAATCATAGGAACCACCACTTCACATATTCTAAGATGCATTGTATGTTCTCATTTTAAAACACATCCTACCATGAGTATTTAGCGTATTAAAGGTAGTTCATATGATAACATTCCCAAAGCATGCCGCATAATAGTTGTTTCTAAGTAATATAAAGTCCCTGAGTTAAATGTGTTTTAATCTAAATATCTGAGACTGATAAGGAAAAGACATCCACCAACAAAAATTATGACCATGATTTTAAGATAAGAGATCTACTTCACCCTTAACTTTAATACATAAATCCAAACACCTATACTAATTGTGGTAAGTTGATATAGAGTCATCTAAAAATGTTCTCCTTTCCCCCCATCACTACACAGAGTGGTAGGTATAAGACAACAACTACAATTTTAAACTTGGCCAAAAATTCATCTGTAGATCAAAAATAGAACTCAAAACTGTAGTAAAAAAGTATTTCTTAAAAAATTAATACTGTAACTTTCCTTCATTAAAGACTGTTTGGCAAGTCCACAGATAAGCATTATTCTCTGACACAGAAGCAACATTAGGCTCAGTGCCCACCACAGATCAAATCTCAATATGGCAAACTGGGGTTGGTCCAAACTTTCTGTTGTATTGAATGTGTGTGAAATCTCTGGACCATCAGCCAGGGCTTGAACATATTTGTCATATAGGATTTAACAAGACTTGATGTCACACTATTGAAGTGTTTCCAGAGCTTAATCTTCCCAGGCGTTCATGCTGCACGGAAAGGACAGTCCAACAGACTGGAGCACTATCTGAAGGTCTGCTGCCACTCCACCCTTTTCTTGTGAAGAGAAGTTTTAAAACAGTTTTGCCCCAGAGTTTCAAGTTGTAAAATAGATGTAGTTGGGTTTTATCCTCATGCGTAATCACCTTTCAAAGCATGGAGTAATGCAAGGATAATGTTCATTTACCTGATAACTCCGGTTATAAGTGACACTCAGGCAGGGCTTCACTTCCACTGGTATTGCTAGTGACATCCCAGCACTAGTCTGCACGTGTCCAAGGCCCTGAACACTGGTCTGGAAGCCAGCAGGACATGTCTGTAAAGTGTAAGATGAGGTGTGTGTGGTAGATACGATCTGCTGACAGCTTGGTTGTTCTGCTCCAGGATGGTGATACTGCAGTGAAGTCTGATGCAACTGATGGAGACACTGGGGTTGTTGAAAATGAACTGGCCATGAGGGCTGGGAGATTGCCTGGAACACACTGAGTTGTGCCTACTGAGGTCCTGCCTGCCCTCTCTGTTTGTTTGCTTCTTTCACATTGTTATCATGAGCAATCAACAGTCGTTCAATGCACTGCACTAGGAAATCCCAGGAGAGATGTAGTCTTGTAGGCCACGTTGGAGAAAGACAAAGTATAATCCTTGAAGAAGCCACACATGCAGCAGCTACTAAAGAAGGTGCATAATTTAGAAAGACATAATCTTGCAAAGATGCTTCAAGGAAGTAATCCGCATATTTGACCATGTAGAGTTTAGTTTTTTCCAAACAAATCATTGGCCAGCCATCATGGAGATCTGTTTCATGTA
>NW_006400269.1:214071-217891 GCF_000299155.1 Elephantulus edwardii
TCAGCTCTTTAGTATCTTGAATTCTTCCTTGTGCTTTGGCTTCTCTACGCTCCAGTGCAATCTTCAGAGTCTCTTCTGACATCCATAGCGATCCATAAACAGGTCTAGTAAATATACGGCAAGATGTCTGGCAGAAGGGCAGAGAGAGAAGCGATTGCTCACAATGGCAATCAGGTCAGCAAAATAGCGTCTGAGACTCAGTTGAGGCGACTGGCCTTTATAGGATGGTAACTTCAGTTCCTTGTACCGAAGCGCTTGGTGGATGTCGGCGGACAGCTTTCCTCGCCACCACTGCGTCTCCAGCTCCAAGGGCCTGGCCGGCGAGCCGAACCAGACGCAGTCGTTGGAGTCTGGAACCGCGGCCCTCACTGCCCCAGCCCCGCCGGCGTGTGCGCAGCGCCAGCCCCGTGCATGCTGCGGGCAGTCGGCCACCGAGCGCTGGCCTCAGCTCGGGCACAACGCCAGAGCGCCCCGGCCGCCCATTGTTAAAGGACAGGCCGATAATAGACTCTTTAACCCAACATGTCAAACAAATTTAAAAAACAATAGCAAGAAAACCCTATACCCTCTAAAAAAACAAACCTGAAATTATAAAAACTAGGGCAGAAATAAATGAAATAGAAAACAAAAACAATTGAAACCATCATCAAAACTAGGAGTTGGTTCTTTGAAAAAGGTCAACAAAACTGACAAAACACTTGAAAAACTAACAAAGGAAAAGAGAAAAGACACAAATAATGTGAATAAGAGATGAAAGGGCAATGTTACAAGAGAATCAACTAAAATAAAGGTTAACAATGTAATGTTAGGGAAAACTATACTCAGACAAATATGATACTCTAGAGGAAATGGACAAACACTTAGAAACTTAAAACCTACCTAAAATGGCACAGACTGAAACGGAACACCAGAGTAGACCCATTAGAAAAGAAGAAATTGAAAAGGTAATAAATTTCAGCCCAAAAAAAGCCCTGGGCCAGATGGTTTTACACGTGAATTTTATCAAATATTCAGAGAAGAAACCTCACCAATTCTACATACACTATTTCAGAAAATACAAAAAGATGTAATTCTTCCAGACTCATACTATGAAGCAAACATATCCTTGATACCAAAGCCAGGTAAAGACACCACCAAAATAGAAGACTATAGGCCAATATCAATCACGAACATAGATGCAAAAATCCTAAATAAAATCTTAGCTAATAGAATCCAATAATACATAAAAAAATAACTCACCGTAACCAAGTGGGATTCATAACAGGTACGCAGGGATGGTTCAACATAAGAAAAACTATCAGTGTAATTCATCACATTAACAAAGCAAGGGACAAGAACAGTGTGATCTATCAATTGATGCAGAAAAGGCTTTTGACAAAATCCAACACTCTTTCTTGTTTAAAACACTCAAAAATAGGAATAGAGGAGAGTTTCCTCAACATCATAAAAAGTATATACACAAACCTGAGAGCCAGAGATTAAAGGCATTCCCTTTGAGAACAGGAACTAGGCACGGATGCCCGCTATCACGAAATTGACAAAGAGGTAAAATTGTCTCTATATGCAGATGATATAATAGTATACTTAGAAAACCCTAAAGACTCAGTGAGAAAACTACTGGACACAGTTAATCAATCAGTAAAGTGGCAGGATACAAGATCAATATATAAAAATCAGTTGGATTTCTCTACAGTGACAAAGAGAATACAGAACTGGAGCTAAGAAAAACAATAACCATCACAATAGCTAATCACAATATTAAGTACCTGGGAGTAAATCTAACCAAAACCACAAATGACCTGTTCAAAGAAAATTACAAAACATTAATACAAGAAAAAAAAGAGACCTGGAGAAATGGAAGGATATACCATGCTCTGGAATGGGACCTTCTAAGAATGAAATCCTATGTGCATCAAAAAACTTTCACAACAGGGTAAAAAAGAAAGCCAAAGACTGGGAAAAAATATTTGGTAATGACATGACAGATAAAGGACTTATATCTAGAATTTATAGAATACTCGAGTACCACAACAAGATAAAGATAGACAATCCAATCACAAAATAGGCACAGGATAGAAACAGACACTTCACAAAAGACATTCAGATGGCAAAAAAAGCATGAAGAAATGTTCAAAATCCTTAGCTGTAAGAGAGATGCAAATCAAAAGAACTATGCGATATCATCTTAACCCAGTAACAATAACAAAATTCAACAAAGTGGTAAATAATAAATGTTGGCAAGGTTATGAAGAAACAGAAATCCTCTTCACTGTTGGTGGAGTGTAAAATGTAACCACTATGGAGGCCAGTATGGTGATTTCTCAAAAAGTTGGAAATAGGAATACCATTTGACCCAGCAATTTCACTACTGGGAATATACCCTAAAGAGACCAGAACTGACACCCAACAGATACATGCACACCCATGTTTATTTAAGCTTTGTTGGAAAAAACCCAAGTGCCCATCAACAAACAAATGGATAGAAAAATTGTGGTATATTCACACAACAGAAAACTATGCAGCACTGAAGAACAAGGAACTCATGAAATACTATACAAAATGGGTGACCCTCGAGAACAGTATGCTGATTGAAATATCTCAGTCACAAAAAGACAAATACCGAATAATGCCACTGTTGTAAAGCAGGATTTACATGGGGTTGGGGGAAACTAAGAAAAGAGGGGATAAATGATGTACACTGCATTGGAACATATGAGGAATAGAACTGCTTGAAAGGAATATATGATTAGGCATTGTCTGCGTGACAACAGTCCAGAATAAGAGATGCATAGTAAAGTGGACTGGGGATGTGTGTGTGTGTGTGTGTGTGTGTGTGTGTGTGTGTGTGTACAACATTGAAAGAATTATTTTCAAAGAAAAAAGCCAACTCAGGGAGGAGGTAAGGAGGAAAATGTGCAACAATGAATGAATGGAAATCCAAGTTTTTTATAAACTTTCATTAAAATTTCAAAAAAGAAAGAAAGATAAAAAATTAGGTGTTGACTGATTTGAGATATTTGGTTAGTGATTTTGAAATTAAAGAACTTACCTATAGTTATTAACTGAAAAGCATTAACAATAAGGCAGGAGACTTCTATTTTAGAGTCTTTGCTATTACAGATTGTTGTTATGTGCTGTTGAGTCGCTTGCGACTCCTGTGCCAATATCATTGTCTCCGACACACTCAACCCAATTGCCCCAGTCACTGACTCAGTCCACCTCCTAGAGGGCCTTCCCCTCCTGAGCCTGCCCTCCACCCTCCCAAGCATGGTGTCCTTCTCCAAAGACTGGTCCCTCCTTACAACATAACTAAAGTATGTCAGACGAAGTTTCAGAATCCATGCCTCCAAGGAGTAGCCCAGTTTAACCCTCTCCAGGATGAATCTGTTTGTTTTCTTAGCAGTCCATGGCACTCTTCTCCAACACCAAAGCTCAAAAGCATCAATTCTCCTTCTATGCCCCTGGTCATTGTCCAGCACTCTAACGCATAATAAGTGATTGCAAAGACCATGGCCTGTACCAGACTAGTATAAAGAATATTAAAAGAAGTAGGCTCACCATCCTACTTCTTTTGCAGAGCAGATTATCCGAGAGGCTGGGCTCTATGAGGAGAAGCATGGCGTTAGGATTGGTAGACGATCTATCAACAATCTGCGTTATGCGGATGACACAACCCTGCTCGCTGAAAGTGAGGAGAACCTCATGCACTTACTGCAGAGGGTCAAGGACTGCAGCCTTCAGTATAGAATGAGGCTCAATGTCAAGAAGACAAAGATTCTCACCACTGGACCAATTGGTAGCATCAGGATGGATTGCGAAG
>NW_006400269.1:218966-220447 GCF_000299155.1 Elephantulus edwardii
AGCAAGGAGTTGGAAGCAACCTAAGTGCCCATCAACAAATGAATGGATAGAGAAGTTGTGGTATATTCACACAATGGAATACTATACTGTATTGAAAAACAAGGAACTCATGCAATATTATTCAAAATGGGTGACCCTGGATGACATTATGCTGAGTCAAGTATCTCAGTCACGAAAGGACAAATAGTGCATGGTGTCACAGGACTGACCTTGGGGTTGGGGAGAGACTGAGAAAGATGGGTTCAATAATGTATACTGCCTTGAAACAAATTAGGGAGAAAACTGTTTAAAAAGGATATGTGGTTAGGTATTTTTGTCATGACAGGAGTCCAGAGAGAAGGCTGCGTAGTGGACTGGACCTGGGATGAGGGATTCTAAAACAATGGAAGAATTTTCTTTTACTTTTCCCAGAGGGTAGTGTACTAGGGGTGAAAGTTGGGAGGAGAGAGAAATGTGCAACAATGAATGAATGGAAATCCAAAGTCTCTGTAAATTTTAGTTGAAATCAATAATAATTTTTTTATTATTCTTATTGTTTGTGTGTATACTGTCAAATCAGAAGATTGCCCCTCCTTCTCCAGCAGAGCATCTGTTGAATTTGAACCGTGTACCTCTGGGAATGCAGTGCAGCTTCTTGCCACTAGGCCACCAGAGCTCCCAAAATTAATAATACATTTTTTTAAAAGTGATAAAAAAAAGAAGTAGGGGCTGCGGTTGTCGCTGCGAGGGAGCGGCGTCCAAGCTCAAGGCGGTTTGGGAGCCCACGCCACCGACTCCGCGGCCCTCCCGCCAAGAGGCCCTGTGTCCGCTACCACCGAGGCGGCGGGCCCCGCACAGCCCCCGTCTAGGACTGCTGGCTATAGCGTCTCCCCGCGCCCCCTTGCTTGCTGCTCCCTCCCTGCTCTCCTGAGTCACCGCCGCCATGGCCGAGAGTGGTGAAAGCTGGCGGCCCTCCAGGATCCCAGGACGGTCCTGCCGCGCCCGGAGGTGCCGGCGCCTCCGCGTCCGCTGCCTCCCTGGAGCCCAAGATCATGAAAGTCACCGTGAAGACTCCAAAGGAGAAGGAGGAGTTCGCTGTGCCGAAAAACAGCTCCGTCCAGCAGTAAGTTCGTTTTACCTACAATGATCTCCATCATGCTTGGAGGGTTTAAAGAAGAAATCTCTAAACGTTTCAAATCACATACTGAACAATTGATATTGATATTTGCGGGCAAAATTTTGAAAGATCAAGACACTTTGAGCCAACATGGTATTCATGATGGACTTACTGTTCACCTTGTCATCAAAACACAAAACAGGCCTTAGGTTCATTCGACTCAGCAAACCAGCACCACTAGAAGCAATGTTATTATATCAACTCCTAATAGTAACTCCACATCTGGTTCTACCACAAGCAATCCTTTTGGTTTAGGTGGCCTTGGTGGGCTTGCAGGTCTGAGCAGCTTGGGTTTGAATACATCCAACTTCTCTGAACTACAAAG
>NW_006400269.1:221057-235094 GCF_000299155.1 Elephantulus edwardii
TGTCTGCCCCCTACATGAGAAGCATGATGCAATCACTAAGCCAGAACCCTGATCTTGCTGCACAGATGATGCTGAATAATCCCCTATTTGCTGGAAATCCACAGCTTCAAGAGCAAATGAGACAACAGCTCCCAACTTTCCTCCAACAAATGCAGAACCCTGATACACTGTCAGCAATGTCAAATCCTAGAGCAATGCAGGTATTGTTACAGATTTAACAGGGTTTATAGACATTAGCAACGGAAGCTCCTGGCCTTACCCCAGGGTTTGCTCCAGGGCTGGGGGCATTAGGAAACACTGGAAGCTCGTCTGGAACCAATGGGTCTAACTCTGCACCTAGTGACAACACAAGTCCCACAGCAGGATCAGTTGAACCTGGACACCAGCAGTTTATTCAGCAAATGCTTCAGGCACTTGCAGGAGTAAATCCTCAGCTGCAGAATCCAGAAGTAAGATTTCAACAACAACTGGAACAGCTCAGTGCAATGGGATTTTTGAACCGTGAAG
This sequence comes from Elephantulus edwardii, assembly GCF_000299155.1. Lineage (NCBI taxonomy): Eukaryota > Metazoa > Chordata > Mammalia > Macroscelidea > Macroscelididae > Elephantulus > Elephantulus edwardii. The sequence continues at coordinate 221,565 of NW_006400269.1, forward strand.
CAAACTTGCAAGCCCTCATAGCAACAGGAGGTGATATCAATGCAGCCATTGAAAGGTTACTCGGTTCACAGCCTTCATAGCAGCATATCTGTAACTTGGAAAAAATGTAATTTATTTTTTATAACAGCTCTTAAATCTTTAAAATACCTGCTTTATTATTTCATTTTGACTCTTGGAATTCTATGCTGTTGTAAGCGACTCCAATATGATGCATTTTAATGTGGAGTACAGTAAGATGTATGGGGCTCCTCCCCCCTTTTTTTCCTTTCTGACCAGTGGGAATCAAGGCTTTTTCATTTAAGGCTATTGCATGTATCAAACACTTTGAATTTATTGTAATTTTAAGGAAATCTGATGGATATCACCTTTTATAGTTGGGTGAACAGATTTTGTCCTGCATCTGTCCAATTTATTTGCTTTTTAAACATTAGCCTATGGTAGTAATTTATGTAGAATAAAAGCATTAAAAAGAATCAAATCATTTATGCTCAATACTTTGTGGTGTACACTATTGCTTATTGTGATTTTGGCATGTACTATTGCAAACAAAATGTTGTAAGATTTATACTGTTAACAGGTGAGGGGTTTTGCAGGGGATGTGTGGGTTTTTGGTTCGTAAACAATACTCGCATTTGGGACTCTATTTCTAGGAACTTACAATAAGTTATCTTAGCAAAACACCTGTGTACAAAAAAACAATGATAGGGAAATATCTTTTAAGCTGAGTATTACTAATTGTAAAATCTTATAGCATCTTTGATAAACATCTCTCTGCAAAAGTGCCAGTTAGTCAGGTTTATTGAAAATAGGTGAAAAGTGGATTTTGGTTATGTCTTAACCATTCAGAAAACATGTAACACTGTCTCAGCATTCACAAATTGACTGTATATTACTTAATCTTCGGGCGGATTGAAGGAACACTGTAGTGCACCCAAAAGTGCATTTGCCTAGGACTTTTCAACTTCTCCCATAGATAGTTTAGCAAGCGTTACAGTTTGTAATTAAAATGCTGTTTGCACTGAAAATGTGATGATGTTTCAGTTAATTTTAACTACCATAAAAATAATAAAACTATCTTTTAGGTTTGTCCATTTTTAATGCAGTCAACTCCTCAGTTTAAAAATTATTTGTGAGCCACTTGTTTCTGAAGTGTTTTGATAGTTCTACTAAGAAATAGTTTAATTGAGTGCTTCTCAGAGCCTCCAAGAAAGGATATTTTGGGAGTAGATGGAATCTATCCTGATGTAGGCCAGTCTGAAAGAAAGCTGGTAGCCACAATCCTGTTAGGATTTCTGTGCATATAGAGTAGTAAAGAAGTGTCACTGGGGTGAAAACAGAGAGCCGTGTTAACAGTGTAAGTAACATTTGGCTGTCCGACAGCTTTCCTCCTACCTTTTCCAAAGAAGTTGTGTTTACCTAACTCCCATACTGTTGGGGTGGTACATTCCTTTAGGACCAGCTAAATGTAACTTTGGGGTCAGTCATAGAATTGGTTGACTCTAGTTCAGTATTCACTTAAGTACAGTTAATCTCTCATGTACAGTTAAAAGATGTGAAATGTTAATATGAGTTCAGATCAGTAAAATCAAGGAATATACTGAGATACTATTACTTCTGTAAGTTGCTTGCTATGAAGAAAGGTCCTGATGCCACATTATCTGCAGGTCCATGAATTTTTCTGACACTTTCCTGAGGAAGAAAGCATGTACAAAGGTCATTCGAGAGGCATGACTGAAGTTGTTAAGGATGATGTTCACATATCTTTACTCTTTTCTGCCTTACGTCTCAGTCCGGTTAAAAAACTTTTGTACTAGCAACTGGTGGTATATAGTGTGGGATGGTGTCAAACTAATTTGATGATTTATTAATCACAAAGTAACAATAAATCTCTAGCTTTTTAAAAAAAGAAGTAGGCTAAAGCATAAACACACACACACACACACACACACACACACACACGTGTCATCAAATTGAGTCTTACCCATAGCAACCCTCCATCAGGTTCCCTGGCTATAATTTTTTTATGAAATAGACTGGCCATCTTTTTTTTCTGGGTGTTTTTTGAGTAGAAATTTACACCTTTTAATAAGAATTTCTGTGCAGTAGTTGTCATTCTATGCCATCAAGTCGAACACAGTGCATAGCAACCCTCTGAACAACAGATCTGAACCCTGTCCAGCTTGTGTCAGCCTCATCATCTCTGACACACTTAGAGCCCATGGCTCTGTGTCAATCCAGCCTATTAAAGATCTCCTTCTCTTTTTCTGACCTTCCACCTTTCCAAGTATGATGTCCTTTGTTAAGGAATGGCCTCTCCTAACAGTATGTTCAAAGTGTGAGACAAAGATTTACCATCCTTGACTCTAAGAAGCATTCTGGTTGCACCTTCTTCAAAACATACCTGTTTGTTCCGTGAAATATTCAGTACTCTTTTCTACATCTTCAACTAAAAGACATCAATTTTTCTTCTGTGATCCTTATTCATTGTTCAGTTCTTAGATGCATGGCCAGTGAAAATGCCATAGCCTGAATCAGGCACACCTTAGTTTTCAAAATTAAATCATTGCTTCCTAGTACTTTTTAAAAATTAATTGTTGCCCATTATTTTCCCCCTTCCTCACCTCTACCCCTGCCCACCTCACAATGCAGTCTTTGTTACAGATTGTTCTCATACATATAATGCATAATCATGTATTTCTTTCAGACAGTTCTTCCCCTTATCTTTTCTAATGCAGTGTTCATTATCTATTGACTCTTTCTTCATTCTCTACTCAATCCTTCCATATCTGTTCTATAACAGTAGTGTCATGCAGTATTTGTCCTTTTTGACTGAGTTATTTCATGCAGCATAAGGGTGTCCTCCATGCTCCTCTATGTTGTATAACATTTTGCAAGTTAATATTTTTCAGTGCTGCATAATATTCCATTGCATGAATGTACAACAGTTTTTCTATCTATTTCTTTTTTTTATGGGCACTTGGGTTGCTTCCATCTCTTTGCTATTGTGAATAACACAGCAATAAACCTGGATGTGCACACATTTGTTTGAGTTGTGGCTCTGGTTTCTGTAGTGTATATTCCCTACAGTGGAACTGCTGGGTCAAATGTAATTTCTATTTCTAACTTTTCGACAAAGTGCCAGACAGCTTTCCATAGTAGCTGTATCATTTTACATTCTCACCAGCCATAAATAAGGGTTCCAATCTCTCCACAACCTCACTAGCATTTGCTGTTTGTTGCCCTGTGAAACTTTGCTGTTGATGTGAGTGTGAGATGATAGCTCAGAGTTGTTTGGCCCATCTTTCTTCTGTAGAGCTGCTGATGAATGAACAACTGTGTGCTCAAGTAGGCCCCCAACACCACCAAGGCCCCTTGTGATAAAGAAATATTCCTTAAAAAGATACCAAGGCGTGGCTTTAGCATGGAACTTATGGAACTGAATACAAACTTTCAAGAACCTGGTCATGTTCAGAGTAGTAATGAAATCTGGAATCTTGGCCAGGCAATACTGGAAGGATCAAATCAATCATCCTGGAAATCCCAGAGACTTTAGTGAATTGCCCAAGGTCACACAGAAAGTTAGAACCAGCATCAGGATCGAGGTTTCTTGGCTTGCTGTCTACTACACCTATCAGCTCCCCTCCAGGTCCTAAGCCACAATTCTCCAGTCAGGGCCCCATCCTTCCTGGTCATGAGGGGTTCATGTCAAAAGGAATATGAAGAAAAGCATTAACTGGCCATGTTGTTGTTGCTGTTGTGTTATCACTGAGTCAGAAATGGCCCAAAGCTCACCCTCCAGAAGGTTTTCAGAGGCAGTGAATTCCATAGGACGTTATCCATCTTTCTCTTGCAAAGCAACTGGTGAATTTTAACAACATGCATATGGGTTGGCAGGACACCTCCTTATTCACTCATCATCAGAGCTTTTTCTTCCTAGCCATTTTATTTTCACAGGTAAATTTATATCTAGAGTTAATATTTAGTAAAAATTAAAGTATCTGATTAAGTTATTGATTTGCCTACTAGAAAAGTCATTGTCCAGAGCATAGAATAAGAAAAAAGGAAAGCTAATCTGGGTACACTCCAGGGATGCATCCTGTCTCCATACCTTTTCAACATGTATGCAGAGCAGATTATCCGAGAGGCTGGGCTCTATGAGGAGAACTATGGCATCAGGATTGGTGGAAGATCTATTAACAATCTGCATTATGCAGATGACACAACCCTGCTTGCTGAAACTGAGGAGGACCTCATGCACTTGCTGCGAAGGGTCAAGGAATGCAGCCTTCAGTATGGACTGAAGCTCAATGTCAAGAAGACAAAGATTCTCACCACTGGACCAATTGGCAGCGTCAGGATGGATGACGAAGGGGTTGAGAGTGTTCACAGCTTCAGTTTGCTCGGCTCCACAGTCAACACTCTTGGCACCAGCAGTCAGGAAATCAAAAAGTGTATCGCGATGGGAAAATCTGCTGTTAGGGACCTCTCTAATGTACTCAGGAGCAACGGTGTCTCTCTGGAGACTAAGGTGCGCCTGATACAGGCCATGGTATTTGCAATCGCTTGTTATGCATCAGAGAGTTGGACGATGACTAGGGAGGACAGAAGGAGAGTGGATGCTTTTGAGCTGTGGTGCTGGAGAAGGGTACTGAATGTACCATGGAGACTGCCAGGAAAACAAACAGACTCATCTTGGAGAGGATTAAACCAAGCTACTCCTTGGAGGCAAGGATTCTGGGGCTTCGTCTGACATACTTTGGACATGTTTCCAGGAGGGACGGGTCCTTGGAGAGGGACATCATGCTTGGGAGGGTGGAGGGACAGCGCAGGAGGGGAAGACCCTCTATGAGATGGATTAATTCGGTGACTGGGGTAATCGGGATGGGTGTGTCAGAGGCGGTGCGGTTGGCGCAGGATAGAGCAGGGTTTAGGGCTGTTGTGCATAGGGTCGCTATGAGTCGGAAACGACCCGACGGCACATAACAACAACAACAACAATCTGGGTACGGTTCTATCCAAGAAGGAATTGATGTATGAAAGAAGACTGTTGAGATAATCACCTTGAAGTGTGTGATAGAGGAGGGAAGGGAAGCTCAGCCTAGACATAGTGTTAGAATAGTTAGACTAAGGTGGGATGCACACAATATCAAACTCAGTAACTTAACACATTTAAAGACTATTTCTCACATATGCAAACTCTACTGCAAGTTATTTCTCTCTCTGTCATTTGTGGCCCCACCTCACCCATTTGCAGCCACACTATCTAGAACACATGACCGCCAAAGTTGCTGCATCAAGGGAAGTCAGAGATGAGGTCAGCACACTTGGGCCTTGATTGCGTCAGCTGGGAAATGTCAGATGACATGTCACTTCCTGTTCACAGTGGATTGGCCAGAATCAACCACATGTGGCCAAGCTCAATGTACAGGAGTCAGAGAAATGAAGAAGTACATGAATCAAATAATTTGCAAGTTAGCACGTGGATATTTAGCATGTCTTATCTCTAATGAAAGTATGTTCCCTAAACCAGGTCATCAAATATTAAAATATTCTGAATGTTCTAATTATATAAAAAGAAAAAGTCAAATGTCAAAAGCATGTACTATAGATAAATTATGTTGTTATATATTCGATAGTACATAATAGTAACATCTATATTTGTAAAGATAAAATTAAATACACAAAAATGTTAATAGTAATTATCTGGAGTCCTTAAATGGTTGTGGTTATGTGCCATTCAGTTGAAACCAACTCATAGCTGACCATCCAGTGGGTTTTTTCAGAGGCTATAAATCACATAGAAGGAGACTGTCCATCTTTCATCTGTGGAGCAGATGATGGATTCAAATCACATGGCTTGGATTTAGCTATGCAACTCCTTACCCACTATGCCACCAGATCTCCCGTCCCTGAGTGGTACAGTTAATGCATTCAGTTCCTACCTAAAGATTGGAGATTAGAGGACACCCAGACAGACCTCAGAAGAAAGTCCAATGTACTGTTGTTGTTAGGTATCATCTAGCTGGCTCAAACTAGTACTGTCCCTGGGCACAAAAAAATGAAATGGGACAATCCCGTACCATCCTCAGTCACTATTGTGCTTGAGCGCACTACTGCAGCTTGGTTAAGAGATGGATTGACAAGTAGCTTCAATAATGGGCCTCTTTCCTGATAACCTGTCTGAAGTATAGGAGATGAAGTCCCTTGCTTCTAAAGAGCATTCTGGTTATACTTCTGACGAAACAGAATTGTTAGTTCTTTTTGTAGTCAATATTCTTCGCCAACACACAATTCAAAAGCATCAATTTTCCCCCCAAATTCCAAACCAAACCTATGCCATTACATTGATTCTGACTCATATAGATTCTCCATTGGGTTTCTGAGGCTGTAAATCTTTATGCGAATAGACTGACCCTAGAGCTGCTGATGGATTCAAACTGCCAATCTTCTGGGTAGCAGCGCAGAACTTTTTGCACCACACCACCAGAGCACTGTTCTACTCTGATGCACACTCAACACCACTGGTACTGCTATCTCTAGTTATTAAATTCTTCATAGGTTTTACTTTCTTCTGTATATTTTTGTATTATGTTAGAAATGTTTCATAAATATGTAATGCAATTTTTAAGCTTTTCTTAAAAACTGAGAAATAAACTTAGGTCATAGATAACTATGACTTCAATGAGGAAAGAAATAACTTAAACGAAAAGGGAATTTCTGAAAAGAGCATTATCAGAAATGTCGTTACAAAGTCAGTCACAATTCCTCAGTAAGAAGGAAAAGTGAGGGGCAGGCACAGACATGAGTATTGCCACACAGGAAGCTCTTTGGTGAATGCCAAGCTTATCGGTGAAATGTGGAGAAAAGGCACATATCCAAAGCAGAAGTCAAAGAGGGGACATATCTCTGTAGAGCAGCAGCTCATGAGAGGAAGAAAGGTGTCAAAATTAGGGAACAAACAGTTAAAGCAAGTAGAAGGAATCTTATCTCAAAGGGCTGCTGCTAACTAAACAGGAGCCGCCCTTTCCTGCTGCAGGAGTCAACCAACCTGAATTTCCTCCCTGAGATGTGCTGCCAACCCAAGGGCATGCAGTCTAAATGCATATGCTGCTCCTTGGGAGGAAAAGATAAGCAACCAATCTCCTGAGCAATTAACTGCCTCTGAAAACCCACTGAAGGGTCAGCTAAGAGTTAGTTCTGACAACAAAACAAGAGATGGATGGAATAATGGGTGCAACAATGGGCTAAGACAACAGAGATTGTGAGGATGGCACAGGAATGGCAGGGTTTCGCTCTGCAGTTCACAGGACCACTACATGCTGGAGCCAATGGTACCTAACAACAAAAAGCCCTCCTGCCAGCCTCTGTTCTCGGTGTCCCCAGAACACCTGTGGGCACTGTCAGACAGGTTAGAGTAAAGCACCAAGGTCCGCTCTTATGCACTTTGTGAATACACTCTCTTTATATAATTCCCCGTTCTCTGTATATTGCTTTACAATCTAGGAATTGTATTCAAACACAATAGTGAACTCATAAAAGTGCAAAGCTGATTAAGTTATCCATACGTACAACCCATAAAGCTTCCCATTAACTTTGCCTGTCACCCTCAGGCCTAATTTATTCATTTTAGAATGAACATTCTTTAAGTGGTCCAGCAGTCATTTTGTCTATTTGCTGTACTGAATAACTTGGGAGTTGCTGTGATGGAGAACACTATGCCATAGTCATGCCAAATACCATAATGGTTACCCATCATGGACAGTATTTTGGAAGAGCTTCCAGATTGGTTAAGGTTTGGAAGTAGGAGTGGCATCCATTTCCTAAAACAGATGCCTCTGGAAACTTTATAAACTCTATTATCATACAGAAATTATGTTAATTAGAGAACAGATTTCAGGTCTTTTGTTCATAGGGTCGCTATGAATCATATTTGACTTGACGGCCCTTAACCACTGCTAAGTGAGACTAGTGTTGTTATATTTGGAGGAACATTTTTCTACTTTGTACATCACTCCTTGTCAATTTGTTGTACTGGGGTAATCTGGGTTTGCTGTGATGCTGAACCTTGTGCCATTAGGGTATCAAATAACATAATGGTCACCCAATGTGGACAGTGTTTGGTGGAGCTCCCAGTTGCTAACAGGTTTGGAAGCAGGAGTGGCATCCACTTCCTAAACCACATGCCTATGGAAACTCTATGAACTTAAAGAAACAATGATAGTTATAGAAAGGTATTAGGTCTTTTGTTCATAGAGTCGCTACGAGTCATCCTCGACTCAACGACAATCAACAATAGAGACTGCATCGGGCCTTTGTAAGGCCCTATTGGTCTGGCACTTGCCCTCTTCTCCATCCAGGTCTTGTTGCCTTCCCCCACTGCCTGCCTCTCTGAACTCCAGCTTCAATGCTCACCTCCATTTCTTTGATGCCCTTGACCTGAAATAGCCCCTCCTCCCTCCTCATTGCACTGTTTTCAGTCTAAGACTAGCTCTGCCATAACATTCCCTAGATATTCACCTCAGTCTGAATCTGAATCCTCTTTGGGGACATTATTTATTCATGTCTTTATTGTCACTTCCATGAAAACAGGAACCATAACTGGTTTGGTTCACTTGATAGTGTTTCATTCTTTTTAAAGCTTTTTTTTTTTAAACCCTTTTCCATTTAGAGGTAAAAGCCATCTGAGAGATATCTTCACTTTCCCCTTCTCTGCTGAAGAGTTAATGTCACTAGATAATAGGATAGTTTGATATCAAGAAATAGTGAATTCCTACTTTAGTTCCACTTTCATATTAAATCATTGCTCCTGAGTGCTACATTGTGTCAACGTACCACAATTTCTCAACCCATTGAGCTGTGGTTGGACATTTGGGCTGTTTCCCTGTGCTTGCGATGGTGAATAATGCTGCTATGAACATTGATGTACAAATCTCCATTTGTGTCTCAGTTCCAGTTTCCTTTGGATATATTTATAGGAGCAGAATACCTGGGTCCTACAAGGCTGACAAATACAGCCAGAAAAGCACAATCTGGAAAGGATAAAATTGATGAATGGGACCTTCTAGAGATTAAATCCTTATGGACATATTTTTTCCCAATAGGATGGGGGGAACCCTATCAACTGGGAAAAATATTTGGCAATATTATCTCAGACAAGAGTCTAGTAACAAAAGTTTACAGAATACTACAGTATCTCGACAAGAAAAAACTGATAACCCAATCACAAACTGGGTAAGAGGCATGGAAAGATGTTTCACAGAGGAAGATATTCAGATGGCCAACAGATACTTGGAAAAAATCATTCAAAATTACTGGCAATAAGAGAGATGCAAATCAAAACCACAAAGAGATAACGATCTTACCTCCCCAGTGGCCAAGTTTAGCAGGGTAGCAAGCAATAAATGTTGGAGAGAATGTGGCGAGAAAGGAACTCTTATACATTGTTGGTGGGATTGTAAAATGGTACAACCACTCTGGAAGGCAGTTTGGCATTTCCTCAAAAAGCTGAACATAGAAACATCCAATTCTTTTATGTCACAGAACAATATTTTGCTGGAGAGGAGCAGGAAAGAGAGAGACTCCTTCCATGTTTTCTCTCTCTTTTTAAAAAAATGCCCCAAATCACCAAATGACAGTCTCTGGTTGATGTAGGAAAGATCTTGAGAATGAGCAGTTGGTGCTGGTGACAATAAGAGACTGTTGTTTGTTGTTGTTATGTGTCGTCGAGTCGCCTGCGACTCATAGCGACCCTATGTACAACAGCCCTAAACTCCACTCTGTCCTGTGCCAATCGCACTGTCTCTGACATTCCCATCCCAATTATCCCAGTCACTGAATCAATCCACCTCATAGAGGGCCTTCCTCTCCTGCGCCATCCCTCCACCCTCCCAAGCATGATGTCCCTCTCCAAGGACCGGTCTCTCCTCACTACATGTCCAAAGTAAGTTAGATGGAGCCTCAGAATCCTTGCCTCCAAGGAGCCACCCGGTTTAACCCTCTCTAGGACAAATCTATTTGTTTTCCTAGCAGTCCATGGTATTCTCAGTACTCTTCTCCAGCACCACAGCTCAAAGGCATCAGTTCTCCTTCTATCCTCCTTGGTCATTGTCCAACTCTCTGATGCATAACAGGTGATTGTGAAGACCATGGCCTGTATCAGACGCACCTTATGTATGAAAATAAGAGACTAGAACATGAAAAGAGAAAACTGAACTTGTAGTCAGAAGCCAGAGTTCAAGGGCTGGCTCTGCCACTTGTGGGGTCTTGCATCAGTCATTCAACTTCTTCACGTGTGTTCAAGTGTGAAAAAAAGGATGGTAGGAGCTATCTCTTATGGGGCAGTGAGGAACGATGAAGCAGGACAACTGAGAGCTCTTTGTAAACTTTAAATCCATTTTCAAGTGGAAAAATGAAAAGCATCGTGATTCTTTGAATCCATCATCTATCTCTGAGTTGATAAAGCAAATTGAGTCACCTGTCAGCATCTGTTATCTTATCATTCATACTTCATTTTTTTGAATCATGAAAGAAAAACGCGTTGCTTGGCATGGTAGAATGCCTGGCATGGAATGAGCGCACAATAAATTTTTTCCTGAATGATCAGGTAAAAATTACTCCAGACGGGCTCTTCTAGATCTCATGAGAGGCAAGGAGTAAGCCTATAAAGTAACTAAAAGCCTATTATAGGACAGTCACTTTACCCCACCTGTGCCTTATATTCGAGACTTCATTAGAACCACACCAAGTAAAAAAATAAAAAACAAAAACACATTAAGCATCCTTTTCTCTCCATTCCCTAGGAAAAGGTGGTCTTGCAAGTAAGTTAGGTATCTGAGATGTCATCCTCTTAGAAAATCACTCTTAATAAGGCCCCTCCTAGCCTGTACACTTCATTCTTCATGTTTTTCCTTCAAAAGCCAGGCCCAAGGTGGCTGCATGAAGGAAGAGTTTGAACATATCTCACCCTAAGGTTGGTTGTCTACAGAGATTGGTTGTCTACAGAAAACCAATCTCTTTTGAGAAAACTCAGAAACCACATATGGGAAATGCTCTACAATGAAGGAATGGCACAGGCCAGGATGGGTGTTGCCAAGGATGGTGGAGAAAAAAGTGATTTCCTGAATTACCAAAGACCGCCATGGAACTAAATATCTTTGGGAATCCAATGGTGATCGTAAACATGAAGTTTTCAAACCATTGTTTTCCAAAGAATTGTGTCTTCTTCAGTGATCTAAGGTGTTTACAATGCTGATGATACAGGTTGCCACAGGTCTGAAGTCATCATTAGTGTTGCTGTCATTTTTGTTTGGGAGCATCTCCATAGCAGCTCACACTCACCACTGCTCTGCAATCGTTCTTTAATAAGGTGGCTCACAAGATCCCCAGAGGCAGAAGAATGACTAGGAGTGGCATTTTTGTGCTGCCCAATGGGAAACAAAGGGAGACACAAATGTGGAGAGTCAGCAGCATCATTGGTCACAAAAGGTTCAAACAGAAAACATTCAAACTTCTGTCCCAAGCTGAGATTATCAACTTCCAAGATATAACGTATTTCTGTGGCTCTTTTTTGTAATTACTGCAATACTAAGTATATAACCATGAAGAACTGGACTGCTGAGGTGATAAACACAAGAATCTAAGATTTTAACATTTACCGTAGGTTTTATTGATCATGTAGGAGGGTCCATTTAAAGGTTTTGTTATTGTTTAAAGGTTATTGCTATTGTTGTTATATGCCATCGAAGACTCTGCAACTCATAGTGACCCTATGTACAACAGCTCTGAAGCCTATCCTGTGCTAAGTCAGTCTCACTGACTCCGACACACCTACCCCCATTGCCCCATTTACTGTATCAATCCATCTCATCTGGAATCTTCCTCTCCTGCATTGTCCCTCCACCCTTCTGAGCATGATGTCCAAGCACATATATTGTTGCTATTAAAAGTCATCTAGTTGAGTACGACTCATAGCAAGCTTATAAGCAGTAGATCTTAATCCTGTCCTATCCTGTGCCATCTTCACCATCTCTGATACACATGAGCCCATTGCTGCAGTCACCATATCAATTCATCTCTCTGAAAGTCTTCCTCTCTCTCTTTCACTCATCCTTTACTTTTTCAAGCATTATGTCCCTGTCCAAGGAATAACCTGTCCTAGCAATATGTCTAATGAATCTTTATCATCTTTGCCTCCTAGGAGCACTATGGCTGAACTTTTTCCAAAACATATTTGTTTGTTCTTTTGACAGTCCAAGGGATATATTCACTTTTCTCCAATGCCACAATTCAAAGGCATCAATTCTTCTTTCATCCTTATTCACCGTCCAGCTCTCAGATGCACAGCAAGTAATGGGGGGAAAAAACGTGGTCTCACGCACACCTTAGTATTCAAATTGACATTGCTCTTTGGTATTTTGGAGAGGTCTCTCGCCACGAACTTGCCCAAAGCAATACTTCTCCTTATCTTCTCACTGCTAGTACTAAGGGTGTTGACTGTGGATCTAAGTAAGATGAAGTCATTCACAGTTTCAATACTTTTTCATCTATCATGATGTTGCCTTTGGCCCAGTAGTAAGAAGCTTTGTTTTCTTTATGCTGAGATGTAACCCACATTGACACTTGTCATTGATGTTCTGCAGCAAGCATTTCATGTAGGGTTGGTTTAAATACAGACACACACACACGCAAGAACACACCAAAAAAACTTAGCTTCCTTTTTCTAAGACTGTATGTTTATAAATAGATACAAGAATGCATCCCAGAATCTCTACAAACAATTTGATATTATTATCAAACACAAACATGAGCTATGGTTTTTTAGCATCAGGTTGAATGTGCTGAAAGGCTCTTCACTGTAAATTCCCCAGTGACATCATCCTTGTCACGCCTACCTCTGAAAATTAAAAGGCAAAGCTGCGTGTCTTCAACCTAGTTCTCTTGAAAAGGAGGCATTGCATTGGAGCCCAAATCGGCAAAGGTATTGACTTATATTTCTTTCTATATCTTTTTTTGTTGTTTTACTCCTTGGCTGTTGTCTCTCCAACTGTCTTCTCCAAAACAGCACTGTCTTTCTTGCCCTTCTCTAGTCTGGTGTATGAACTAGAATCACAGGGGGAACGCAGTAAAAATCAACTGTTCTGGCAGGGAAGTATGCGTGGGAAGGATTGCTTCTTAGGAGGACATTAGAAGATACAGCCTCGCTTTCCTTGCAGTCAATTTTTCTAACAAAAAAAAAATACTAGAAAATAACTTGAAATGTCTAACTGTATTTCTCTAATATCTGTATAAGGCAAATATTTCATTCTGGTGTTGTTTAACCTATCCATGCTTTCACAGAATGCTTATTATACGCAGTGCAGTGGTTTGGGCATCCAAAGGATACCAAGATAAATAAAACAGATTTTTAAAAAAGCTAACAAAATAAAAACAAATTTTAAAAAAGTAGAGGCTCAGTGAAAGAGAAGACTCTCAAACAGATGGATTGACATGGTGACTTAGCAATGGGCTTATGTGTATCAGAGATGGTGAGGA
>NW_006400269.1:235226-246013 GCF_000299155.1 Elephantulus edwardii
AGAGTGGACAAGAAAAAAAATGGAGGAAATGTTGACTGTAGATTAAAGCATTTATTCAAGCTTCCCAAGGAGCAGAGTGTAAACCTGGCACATGATTCCGAGCCTGGCTGAACTGACAGCCTCTGGTGTTCTCTGTTGCAGAAAATCAAAATGGCCAAAGTTCCCAGCCTGTTTCAAGACCTGATGGAGTGTTACAGGTAAGATATGTGTTCTCTCTCTTATGTCTGAATAAAAGTATCAGGGCTCTGACTAGAAGTTATAGTAATAAGCATCTGGTCTGGCCAGCTGCCTGAAGTAAATGAAGAGATACATACACTTCTAAAACCTAGGCAGATTCAGCTGAATACTCAAGAAAGACAAGCACCTAGCATATTAAACTCACACAGCACGTAATAACAAGAAGAAACATGTTAAACTGAGATTGCATTGATTGGAAAACAGCCTTATTTTAGAAAAATTATCTTTGAAGTCTGTTGAGTTCAAAGTTAATTTCAACATATGCACAGCATTAGCTGAGTTCACATGCTCTGCCCAGTCTCAAGGAGATTTCTTACTCAGATTAGGAAAAGGAATTGGCTACCCATAAATTCGAGCATGTAAATGCACACAGAATCAAACTTCATTCTGACAGGAAAAAAAAGTTGAAATTACAGGACATTTTAAACAAGCACGATAATTACACTACCTGTAATATTCACTAGCACAAATTGTTGCTATGAACTGTTGAATCAGAACCGATTCATAGCTGACTTTAAGCAGGTTTTCAGAGGCTATAAATTACACAGAAAGAGATTTCCCACCTTTCTCCCAAGGAACAACTAACTGGTGGATTTTAATTCTGTGTTTTGGCAGAACAGCTCCTATCAAATAGGCAGCCAGATCTCCTAACGCAAACTAGACTACCAAAATGTTACCTGCACATCTTGCCAAGTATAAATTAGTACATCTGTTCTACTGAGCACATGCAAATGATGTGTAACATATGATAAATTTGGTTTAAATAAATGGAAGAGTTTCCAAAGTATTTCTTTCCTCTTGAGTTTAACCTTTCCCTGAGGTTCAATAAAGACTTTGTTAGCCAAACCCAGTTTTTTTATAAATAAGTGCAGAACAACTCTAAGTCTTGTCCTGATTGCTATTAACTCCAAATTAGTAAGATATGTGTGCACGTGTGTGCAGTCCTTTAATTTTCAAGATGACAGAAATGCCACATGTATGTGTTACCCAGAGATAATGTGGTCATTAAAACATGTTGCCCAGAGCCCATGGTGGAATAACAAACAGAACTACATTCTCGTCATCTTGTTTTAACAGTGAAAATGAAGAACACAGTTCCAACAATGAGGACTTCTCTCTGAATCAGGTAAGCAAATGACTAATTCTTAGAGGACTGCTATTCTTACACAGCAGTTTACTGTTGTATGCTGTCAAGTCAGAACCAACCCATAACTGACTGTCCATCAGGTTTTCAGAGGCAGTTGAATCCCAAGGGAAGAGATTGCCCATCCTTCTCTCATGGAACACCTGATGGATTCAAACTATATGCCTTCAGGGTTTCAGTGTAGCTTCTTACTTCTAGGCTACCAGAGTTCCCAGAGTTTCTTATTAGGAGAGAATGATAATTGTTTAGACCTCAGATACTTTTGTTTTAACCTTGCTACAGCTTGAGAGACATGTATGTCTTCACAGTAAGGCAGCCCAGCAGCCTCTCTAAATGAATAGTGGATAGCATCCCTCATGCTTACCTGCTTTAAACAGAATAGAGTATAAACTCCACGGAAACCACAGGGACCAGAGTCTCCCAGGCCAGGTTTCCTCAGAACATTAATAATGCCATCCTAAAACAGCCCCTTCAGGGTGGCTCACAACGACCTATCTCCTTAAGGTAGACCATGATGTCATGAGCATCGTTCCTGGCACGAGCAGCAAAGGTTAGAGAGAGTCCATGAAGCTGAGGTAGAGGAAGCTGGTCAACTGAAAATGAGGATTCCATAGCTCCTCATCTGAACTCTACAAATTTTCACAAATTTTTTTTGTTAGTGTCTCTCTGGTACTGACTTCAGAAGTTGTTCATAGTAGTCAGAGAACATTTCTAAAGCAGAGGTCAACTTATCTACCACCAAGAACACTTCATTACATCTCAGTGTGAGTCTTTGCAGGTGGATGGCAAAGTCTTCCCAAGAAATTACATCCTTCTAGGGAAATCTTAGAAAGGAGGAGAACAGAGAGAGATGGGAAGGTGGCCGGGAGGAAGGCAGAAAAGGAGGAGGAAGGTAATAAAACATGGGTTACCCAAGGCTACCTGATTGGGCAGAGCTCCTCCTGAAAAGTGTTCCTTTGATAGCTATGGCAGCCTCTCAGTTTCCATTTCCTTCTTCACAGAAATCCTTTTATGATGCAAGTTACAGCCCACATCATGAGGTCCACATGGAGACACCTCTGTCCCTGAATACCTCTGAAACCTTGGAAACAACCCAGCTTACCTGTAAGGAATATGCATCAGTGGTGACAGGCAAAGAAGGAAAGATTCTGAAGAGGACACGCCTCAGTTTAAATCAACCCATCACTGATGAAGACTTAAAGGCCATTGTCAATGATCAGGAAGAAGGTGAGGATCAAACAAAATAATATGCTTGTTTTCTATTCTTAAATAAATGGTAATAATAGAGTGAGTATAGGGGAGCAAAACTCAGAGTAGCAAGAGGACAACCAGGTACTTAGTCCAGAACACAAAAAAAGTAAACGTTTTTAAATTGTGGTGTGGGTGAAAGTTTATAGAGAAAATTAGCTTTTCATTCCACAATTCACACACATTTTGTTTCATAATATTAGCTGCAATCGTTTCAGTGTAACAACACTTTTCCCTTTCCTCCATTAGTTCCCCAATTCCATTCTCTGAAGAGTGCTTTCCTCATGAGTGCTGTTGTTCACTTTATATGTCTATTGGTTGGCTGAAAGAGAATCCTGGGGAATGGGTGTTTAAGGGCCTTGTTGTTATTGTTATGTGCCATTGAGTAACCTGCAACTTATAGCAACCTTAAGTATACTAGCTCTGAAACCTGTCCTATCCTGAGCCAATCTCATCATCTCCACAGACATAATCCCATTCCTCCAGTTATTGAGTCAATCCATCTTATCCAGGGTCTTCCTCTCCTGCACTGTCCCTTCACCCTTCCAAGCATGAAGTCCTTCTCCAAGGACTGGTCCTTCCTGACCACATGCCCAACATATCTGACACAGAGCCTCAAAATCCTTGCCTTAATAGTCTAAGAGCCATCGTCTCTGGAATTCCACCAGACTTGATCAGACTTGTAATTCTGACCTTTTCTATGATCTTTAATTTGTTCCACATTTTTCTCCCACTCTTTTGGACTTCTATCATGATCCCTATCAGAGTTGGAGGTAGTGACAAACTGGGAACCATCCATTCTTCAGGTCTCGCTGTAGGGGAAGCTGAGGTCCACTGGATTGTTTTATTTTTATTTTCTTCATTTTACCTGCACTAAAGAAGGCAATGCCAGCAGTTGCACCTTAGATGGACACTCACAAGCTTTTGAAGGCCTACTTAACCAAAGCAGGATGTAAGACATTGTCTATATAGACTACATTATGCTCGTTGACCTCGATTCCTTGAGACTATGATCCTAATTCTCTTAAGAATTACAGGCCTAGTGGCTCATTCCTTTCAGATGTCTGTTTATGGCTAAGAAGTTTTCATATTTTTTCCCAAGGCTATACAAGATATATGGCTATATTGTAGCATATAGATATAGAAATAGCCTCTGCTAATCCTATCTAGATGTAGTTCTCTTCACCTTCCTAAACCTGATTCAGTTTCCTATGTATAGGAAGACATGCAATAGATTGTTATTACTATAGAGTGTTTGTTATTACTGTTACTTCAGAATTGAGTATGTATTTCTTTTGTTGCCTTTAACTCTTGTGCACTTTCCAGTGTCTCCCTTTGCCTTGGTCATGTTGTGCTGACATCTCATCTGCACCCTGATTGTGTACTGCTTTTCCCCATCACCCAAGTTACTGGATATTTGCTCTCTACATAGTGAGTTCCCCTCCTTTCCCATCCTATCCCTACTAACTGTGGTATCCTTGTGAACCACAGAATGTTTCTAGTGTAAACCTTTTCTTGGCTTTTTATAATAGTGGCATCATACATATTGCCCCTTTATAATTATTTCATTCAGGTAAATGTCATCTAGGTTCACTCACATTATGGGGTAGTTTATGTATTCATTGTTCCTCTTTAACATTGTGTAGTAGTTCATTATACTTTGGTTACTTTTTTCCATCTCTTTGCTATTGTGAACAGTAATGTGATGAATATGGGTGTCTAAAGAGGGAAAATATGGGACATGGAAGTATAGGACCATTAGTATCTCTCTGAAAGGGCCTGCGGGAATGAAATTAACACAGCCCGTCACCACTCCAGAGGAGAAAGCAGATCGGAAACCTTTAGCCCCAGCCCTATGGTGTCTCTCAAGCCAAAGCAGCAGAGGTTCATTTATTCATTGATGCTCACAGTTATGGTACCAACAATGGAGTTTATTAGAGAAGGAAGTTGGAAAGTAGAGGAGGCAAAGAATAGCACAGTATCACCCAAAATAAGTCCAGATTTTAGCCCAACAGTTCCAAGGCACAGCTCCTCAGTAAGTCTAGGCTCCAGTTTCAATTCAGCAAGCAGCCTTTCCTTCCATGATTAAAGGCAAGAACAGAAAAGACACAACTGTGACTAGCATAAATGCAAAAAGCCTCAGGTCACATCTTGGCACAGTTTGTCTACAGCAACACCAATCTCTTTACCACCAGGGCCTTGCTCTCACCAGGGTCTTGCCACTGCAAACCTTGCTCACCTCAAGTTTTCTTGCTCCAAGTCTTGCTGCCCAGTGTGATAAGCACTCTTTATATTGCTGCTTCAGCTGTTGATGATTAGCAAGATCATACGGATTTGCAAAACCACATATCTGCAGTTAAGATAGCTGGAGACCAGATTGGCTAATAGCTAAAATAAAACCAATTTTTAGGTTAACACCATAATGTTGTTGTTGCTAGGTTTGTTAAGTCACTTGCAACTCATAGCAACTCTACGTACAACAGCTCTAAACACTGTTCTATCCTGTGCCAACCTTACTGTCTCTGACACACCTACCCCCATTGTCAAGTGTCGGAATCAATCCATCTCATTGAGGGTCTTCCTCTCCTGCACTGTCCCTTCACTCTCCCAAGCATGTCGCCCCTCTCCAGGGACTGGTCACTCCTTGCAACATGTCCAAAGTATGTCAAACGAAGCTTCAGGATTCTTGCCTCGAAGGAGAAGCCTGGCTTCACCCTCTCCAGGATGAACCTGTTTATTCTCCTCCAAGTTCATGGTATATTCAATACTCTTCTCCAGCACTACAGCTCAAAGAAATCAATATCTTTCTATCACCCCTAGTCATTGGCCAGCTCTCTGATACATAACAAGTGATTGCAAAGACCATGGCCTGTATCAGGTGCACCTTAGTCTCCAGATTGACATTGTTGCTCTTCAGTACTTTGGAGAGGTCACTGACAACAGACTTTCCCAATGCAATACATCATTTAATTTCCTGGCTGCTTGGTGCCAAGATTATTGATTGTGGAGTCAAGCAAACTAACGCTGTTAACAATCTCAATCTCTTCACCATCTATTATAATGCTGCCAATTGGCCTAGTGGCAAGAATCTTTGTTTTCTTGATATTAAGCTTCAATCCATATTGAAGGCTGCAGTCCTTGACCTTCTGCAGCAAGTGCTTCAGGTCCTCCTAAGTTTGAGCAAGCAGGTTGTGTCATCCGCATAAGGCAGATTGTTGATGAATCTTCCACCAATCTTGATGTGACTTCTTATTCAATTCAGTAGTGAGACTGCTGGATCATACAATATTTCCATTTCCAACTTTTAAAGGAAACACTATACTATTTCCACAGAGATAATACCATTTACCAGTCCCATCGGTAGTCCATAAGGCTTCCTTTCATCCTCACAAATATTTGTTGTTCTTTTCTGACTTTTTTGTTTTCTTTTGCTGTTTTTGCTATTATTACTAGAATGAAATCTCACTGTTATGAATTTTTGTGTTTATCTTGTACTTTGTCACTTTGCTAAACTCTTCTAGAGTGTCTTTTTAAAGGAGTCTCTGGAATTGTCTATGTGTAAGAGCCTATCATCTACAAATCGGGGTAGTTTTACTTCTTCCTTACCAATTTAGCTGTCTTTAATTTCCTTCTTGCTTTTTTGCTCTGGGTAGAAATTCTAACACAGTATCAAATGGGAGTACAGCAGGGGAGGGGTGGACAGGGAGGAAAACGTGCAACAATGGATGAATGGAAAAATAAAATGAAAAAATTACCTATAATTTGTTATGATTCATAACTGAATGCCTTTGCAGATTCAATAAACAAAACAAAACCCAAAAAAAAAACCAACAAAACAAATGGGAGTACAGTATTGACATCCTCATTCATATTCACAATGGGAATTTTTTCAGTCTCATTCCAGTGAGAAAAATCAGTCTTAATGGTCATTGAGGTTTGTGTATATATGCCTTTAAATATATCAAGGATTTTGCCTTCTATTTTTCTTTTCCTGAGCATTTTCATTAGACATTGACGTTGTTGTTGTTGTTATGTGCCAACAAGTCACCTGCAACTCATAGCGACCCTGTGTACAACAGCTCTGAACCCTGCTCTAACTTTAGCCAACATTATTGTCCCCCACATATCTACACCCATTATCCCAGTCACTGAGTTAATCCATCTCATTCAGGGTCTTCCCCTTCTGAGCTGTCCCTCCACCCTTCCAAGCATAATGTCCCTTCTCCAAGGATTGGTCACTCCTTTGGGTATGTTTACCCAATCTATATAAAATGGAGCTTCAGAATCCTTACCTCCAAGGAGCAGCCTGGTTTCACTCTATCCAGGGCACACCTATCCTCAAATTTCCAGACTGCTAGTACCAAGAGTGTTGATTGTGGATGCCTTTTCTGCATCAATTTATATGATTGTGCAATTCCTTTATTTTAATTATGTGGTAGGTTATATTGTTTTTATAATATTGAACCACCCTTGTTCACCTGTATAATCATGAGGTAATCAAGATACATCATTTTTATATTATTTTGGGTTCTGTTGGCAAGATTTTACTGAGACTTTTTGCATTTATATTTATGAAGAATATTCGTCTATAATTTTCTTCTTTGTGATTTTTTTGGTATCAAGATTATAATTGTTTCATAAAACTAATTTGGGACTATTCCATCCCCGTCTATTTTCACAAATGTTTAAGTAGAATGGATCTCAAACTATCCCAGAGCAATTTGGTAGAATTCTCTTATGAGGCTATCTGGGCCAGGAGGTTTTTATGTGAGGAGATTTACTTTTTTTGCTTTGTTTTTTATTAACTGCTTTCTTCTTTTGTGATGGATCTGTTCAAATGAGCTACCTCAGTCTGTGTTAGTTTAAGCAGATAGTGTTTCCAAAAATTTGTCTACTTCTAGGTTTTTATTTTTTTAAATACAGTTGTTTATAATATTCTAATATCCTTTTTTATTTCAGTAGGTTTTGTTTTGATATTGTCCATGTCATTTCTTATTTATATTATTTCCATCTTCCTCTTTTTAAAATTTGCTGATTTTATGAACACTTTAAAGGAATCAACCTCTAGTGTTATTTAAAGTTTCCTTGCTTTGTATTTTGTTTCATGTCCTTCTTTTCCTGTTTTTAAAGAATAATTTATTTTATACTGGTTTACTTACAAAGCTCATATAGTTGTATTCACACAATGTTTCATTTACTTCTATTCTAATTTTATTACTTCCTTTCTTCTGGTGACCATCAGCTTTTATTGTTTTGTTTTGGTGGGTGGTTTGGTTTGAGTTTTTTTAATATTTTTCTAAGTGATGTTAAAGTATTTATTTTGATTCTTCATTCTTTTTTAATGTGTATCTTTATCACTATAAATGACTTCTAAGTGATAGTTTTGCTATGTCATAAAGGTTTCAGTATGTTGTATTTTCATTCTTGTTTGATTCTAGGAACTGTTTCTTTCCTTCCCTCTCCCCTTTGATTATCCAGTAATTCTTTTTTTTTAATTTTATTTTCATAATTTTAATGAAAATTTACAGAGATTTTGGATTTCCATTCATTCATTGTTGCACTTTTCGCCCTGCCCAGCCCGTCACCCCCGCTCCCTCCCCTGTTTGCTCCTCTCTTCGAAAAAGTAAAAGAAAAATTCTTTCTTTGGTATACAATCCCCCTGCACCCCTCTCACTGCCCCAGGTACACTCCACTATGCACCCTAATTCTTAAGCAGAATATTCTATGTATTTGTTTTCTTTGCTCTTTCTGTTCTAGATTTCTGATTTTATAGTACTATCATTTAAGATGATGTTTTGTACTATTTGATGTTTTTAAGTTTACTGAGGTTTGCTCTGTGTCTGAACAACATATGATATACTCTAGAAAAGGGGTCTACAAGCATTTGAGAAATATCAGTATTGTGTTTTGTTGGGCAGACTAATCTGTATTTGTCTATGAGGTCAAAGTGGTTGATGGTGTTGTCTGGATCTTCAAAATTTTTGCTGGGTTTCTTTCTAGTTGCCTTCATCAAAAGAAGTGTTTTGAAAAGTCTCCTGTTATTGTGGAGTGCTCTGATTTCCTTTCTAATTCTCTTAAAGTTTGATCTGTGTATTTTGGGGCTCTTTCATTGAATACATAGGTATTCATTATGGTTATGTCCTCTTGCTGAATTAACCTTTTAATTATTAGATAATAGCCTTCTTTGTTTTCCATGATAGTTTTTGTCTTAAGGCTTATTTCATAAGACATTAACATTGCTACTTATGTTCTTTATTATTATTATTTGTTGATTTATTTTCTTTCCTTTGATCTTTAGCTTTGTCTAAGGTGTGTCTCTTGTAGGCACCCTATTGATAAGTCATGTTTTCTTACCCATTTTCCCACTCTGTCTCCTCACTGGTGTGTTTAATCCATTTTCATTCAGTGTAATAACTGATACTTATTGTTGTCAAGTCATAACCAGCTCATAGCTAGTCCTGGAATAGGTTTTCTGAGGCTGGAAATTACCCATCTTTCTCCCTCAGACTTGGCGGTGGATTCAAAGTGCCAGCAAGATGCCAGCTTTGGGTTAGTTGTGTAACTCTGTCAACCCTGCTACTAGAGCTCCCTGTAACAATTGATTAAGTATTAATTTGCTGCTGTTATTTTGTTGTGTTTTTGAACTTGTAATAATTATAATAATAACAACAACAACTTTTAAAATAGTTGATTTTGTTTCTTCTTCATTTGGAAATTCTGTTACTATCCTCTTTTTGCTTAGGTGTGCTGTGTACCTTTGAGTTGGAGTTGATCCATAGCTGACCTTCCAAAGGGTGTTCAGAAGTAGTTAGTCACATCGGAGGAGATTGCCCTTCCTTTACCCACGGAGCAGCTGGTGGATTGTAACTGCATGGCTTTGGGATCGCAGCAGTTTCTTACCACTCGGCCTCCAGAGCTCCTTTTTGCAGTTGTCATCTTTTTCCAATGACATCATGGTTTCCTATTTTTGATATTACAGATTCCTTTTCACTTATAATAATCTGTTCTCTGGCTTGGTCTCTGGGTGATGCTATTATGTGTCTTAACCTCAAATTATTCTCTAAAGTTGTTGGTTCTCCATTCAGATGACTTTTGTTAGTATTTCTTGTAAGGTTAGTCTAGTTTTTACGAATCCCTCAATTTCTGTTTATGTGGAAATGTCATCATTGTGTTTTAAGGACAATTTTTTTCAGGTGTATAATTCCTAGTTGAACATCCCATGGACAGCCAACAAAATAAATGAATACGTCTTGAAGAAATTGCAGCCAGAGAGTTCTTTGGAAGCCAGGATGATGAGTCTTTGCCTCACATACTTCGTGCATGTTACTGAGAGGGACTACTCCTTGGATGAGGATATGCTGCTGGGAAGGATAGAGGGGTGGTGAAGGAGAGGAAAACCCTCAACCATTGGGGATTGACACAGTGACTGCCACAATGGGCTTTAGTGTGTCAGAAAGTGTGTAGATGGCACAGGATAGAACAGGGTCCAGATCTGCTGTTGCTAGGGTTGCAATGAGTCATACTTGACTCAATGACACCTAAAAACAACATTGTGGTTGTTGTTGTTGTTGTTATTTGCTGTTGAGTCATTTGCGACTGATAGCGACCCTATGCACAACAGTCCTAAATCCTGCTCTATCCTGCGCCAACCACACTGCCTCCGACACACCCATCCCGATTACCCCAGTCATTAAATCAATCTATCTCATAGAGGATCTTCCCCTCCTGTGCCGTCCCTTCACCCTCCCAAGCATGATGTCCCTCTCCAAGGACCCATCCCTCCTGGCAACATGTCCAAAGTATGTCAGACGAAGTCCCAGAATCCTTGCCTCCAAGGAGTTGCTTGGTTTAATCTTCTCCAGGATGAATCTGTTTATTTTCCTGGCAGTACATGGTACATTTAATACTCGTCTACAGCACCACAGCTCAAAGGCATCAACTCTCCTACTGTCCTCTCTGCTGCATAACAAGCAATTGCAAAGACCATGGCCTGGATCAGGTGCACCTTAGTCTCCAGAGAGACATCGTTGCTCTTGAGTACTTTAGAGAGCTCCCTAACCGCAGACTTTCCCATCGCGATACGCTTTTTGATTTCCTGACTGCTGGTGCCAAGAGTGTTGACTGTGGAGCCGAGCAAACTGAAGCTGTGAACAATCTC
>NW_006400269.1:253113-253746 GCF_000299155.1 Elephantulus edwardii
GGGGAGGGTGGCAGAAGGTGGCCTAGGTAACATTCTCTGGATACCCTAGGCATTCTTTTTTTTTTTCTTCTCCTTTGCACTGAAATGGTGTACAAATCTATTTCATTTCTATCTCTTGGATATTCCTACCCTTGACTGAAAGACTGAAATACTGAATCTCAGAAATATTGCATAATTTACTTAAATCTACCCAGAAACCAATACGGTTTTCATTGAAAAGCCTGCTGATTAAATTTACAAATAGCACCAAACTAGAAAAATAATTTTTATCTAAGATAATTAAAAAAAAAAAACACCAACCCCACATAGCCCTCAAATTCATTGCCATGGAGTTGGAACTTGCTTGTAGCTAACCCTCCAGTGGGTTTTCACAGAGTGTAGATAGCACAGGAGGCTCCACATGGAGCCTCTGGTGGATTTCAACTGCCAGTAAGGTCCCACCTTTGGATTAGCAGCACAAATCCATGTGGACTACGTCACCAAAGCTCCTTGGAAAATATGCTAATGAGGCAAAATAGTCAATACAGGTCAAATGTTGCCTAAAGGATAATATATGGATCTAAAATTTTTTGTTCGAAGATTCAGTTGTTGTTGTTGTTATGTGCCATCGAGTCGTTTCCGACTCATAGCGAC
>NW_006400269.1:255049-261027 GCF_000299155.1 Elephantulus edwardii
CTTTGGAATGGGAACAAATATAGATCTCTTCCAGTCAGTTGGCCAAGTGGTTGTTCTCCAGATTTCTTGGCACAACTTGGTGAGCACGTCCAGGGCAACATCTGTTATCTGAAATACTTCAATTGGTATACCATCTTACCTTCACATATTTCAGCTTTAGGGCACATCATTAAAATAAAAAATTATTTTCAAAGGCCCAAAGAGATAATTTTGTAATAAACAAGTGGAACCCTTTCTAATTGGACATACTATACCTAATAATCTTTTCCTTTTATAATATTTACAAATTATATTGTGTTTTATTTTCCCACTTCATATTATTTTACACAGGATTCCCACAAATTAACATAGTATATGTACTTGCTGTTTTTAATGGCACGCAAGTATTTCATCATGTTCCTCTATTGATGCCTTGGGTTTGGTCTAAGTATATTCCGCAATTCTTTATATATACTATTGCTTTGGAGGTTTTTTAGTTTTGTTTCCACTTGAAGTTACTTCTTTGGAATATGTGCCAAGGTGGGAATTTCTAGGTTCATAGACAGAAATAATTTGACAGTTTTAAATATTGTTCATGAAGGAAAAGGGATCTACTTTTTTAGAATTACTAGCAACATTTAACTTACCCACTTCCTTAAACTACTCCATGTTAGGTCACTATGAACTCTTTACCTATAAATTTCAGGGTCGTGAGTCCAGAACGAAGGCTGCATAGTGGAGTGGACCTGGGGGGAGGGATTGTAAAACAATGAAAGAATTTTTCCTTTACTTTTCAAAGAGAAGAGTGTACTTGAGGGGAGGGGTGGGCAGGGAGAAAAGTGCAACAATGAATGAATGGAAATACAAAGTTTCTGTAAATTTTCATTAAAATTAATAATAATAATAAAATGCATAACCAAAAAAGTACAAAAAAATGTCAGGGTCATATGCATTTATGTATTTATCCCACTTGCAAGAGATTGAAGAAGTTCTTTTTCATCCTGCAAGCATTCACTCAACATAAGAAATTTTTTGAGTGCAGGGAAAAAGGCATCAACCACGTATTTGGATACAAATATTTTAAAAAAAACAGTGTTATTGAGCTGATTCAGACTCACAGCAACTCTGTAGGACAGAGCAGAACTGTGACAGGCTTCCTGAGTATAGGAATCTTTACAGAAGAAAACTGATGCATCTTTGTCCCACAGAGCATCTGGTAGGTTTGAATTATCAACTTTTGACAAATTCCTAAGTCACAGTGCCACCAGAGCTCCTGTGATGTGTGTAGAGATTGATAAAATACCACCCATGAGTTCCAGGCACTTACACCGCAGTGGGGGCCCCAACCACCAGCATAAAATATAGACTTCATTTTATGCAAATCTAATCATTGATTATGCAAAGGCGTTTGACTGTGTGGATCATAACAAACTGTGGCCGACTCTGAGAAAAATGGGAATCCCAGAACATTTAATCATGCTAATGCGAAACCTATACTTGGACCAAGAGGCAGTAGTCAGAACAGAGCAGGGTAACACTGCATAGTTAAAAAGTGGGAAAGGTGTACACTAGGGATGTGTCCTATCTCCATACCTTTCCAACCTGTATGCAGAGCAGATTATCCAGGAGGCTGGGCTCTATGAGGAGAATTGTGGCATCAGGATAGGTGGAAGATCTATTAACAATCTACATTATGCAGATGACACAACCCTGCTTGCTGAAACTGAGGAGGACCACATGCACTTGTTGCAGAGGGTCAAGGACTGCAGCCTTCAGTATGGACTGAGGCTCAATGTCAAGAAGACAAAGATTCTCACCACTGGACCAATTGGCAGCGTCAGGATGGATGGCAAAGAGATTGAGATTGTTCACAGCTTCGGTTTGCTCGGCTTCACAGACAACACTCTTGGCACCAGCAGTCAGGAAATCAAAAAGTGTATTGCGATGGGAAAGTCTGGGTTTAAGGAGCTCTCTAAAGTACTCAAGAGCAACGGTGTCTCTCTGGAGACTAAGGTGTGCCTGATACAGGCCATGGTCTTTGCAATCACTTGTTATGCATCAGAGAGTTGGACAATGACTAGGGAGGACAGAAGGAGAATTGATGCCTTTGAGCTGTGGTGCTGGAGAAGAGTACTGAATGTACCATGGACTGCCAAGAAAACAAACAGATTCATCCTGGAAAGGATTAAACCAAGCAACTCCTTGGAGGCAAGGATTCTGGGGCTTCGTCTGACATAATTTGGACATGCTGCAAGGAGGGACAGGTCCTTGGAGAGGGACATCATGCTTGGGAGGGTGGAGGGACAGCACAAGAGGGGAAGACCCTCTATGAGATGGATTGATTCAAAGACTGGGGTAATTGGGATGGGTGTGTCAGAGGCAGTGCGATTGGCACAGGATAGAGCAGGGTTTAGGGCTGTTGTACATAGGGTCGCTATAAGTCACAAACGACTCGACGGCACATAACAACAACAAATAAATTTTCTTTCTTCTTGGCTCTTCTCTTCACCAGTGAGATTTGACATAGCTGTTTATAAACCAACAAATAATTTTGAAAGCATTCCTGTGACATTGCGAGTCTCAAAAAGTCGACTGTTCGTGAGTGCTGAAAACAGAGATGAACCAGTACTGCTGAAGGTCAGTTGTCCACTGCCTCAAACCTGTCCTCACTGACAACATACATATTTGTAAATGGTCCCAATAACCAAAACCCCTAGCCAGAAAAGGCTGTCCTCTTCCTTTCTTTACACAATTTCCACTTGTTCAACCCTTCTCTCTACTTCTTACCTATCCCCAGATGCAACCCTAAACAAGATCTGTGAGACAGTAAAATGAAAGTAGACTAGTCAATCAGAGATACATCACATTCTCCCTTCCTTTGCTGGGATTCCCTACCCAATTCCGCGTATTCCCTTCTAGTCCATAGGAACCCATTTATTCTGTTTTTATTGATGCCTACTAATTAGACTATCTGGTACAGGGCATGGAGGACAAGAAGTCCACTTCCACGTAAGCCAACAGAGATCTAAGAAGATAAACCACTTACCAATGGATATGTAGCAAAAATGAGGCACCAAGACTCAACCATGGTCATCTGACTTGAGCGTCCAGTCTTTTTTATCGTCACTAATACTGTACTTCATCACAGTCCATCCCCACAACTACAGCTTCCTTCTTCCAACACAGGCACGGATACACACCCACTACTGCCTTAGATGCTTTCACCACTTCAGCGAGTTAGGACTTTTAGAGATGCATTTATTTCTTTTCTTGAATCAGGTAAAATAATGTCTGCTAAAAATGGAAGTAGCTTCTTTCACAAATTCGTTCAGCAAACTTTATCCACAGAGACAGGTATAGTGCTAATAATCATAGTAAGCTAACAGTCCCTCGTCTTCTAGAAATTAAAGTTCTCTGGGGCAAAGACAATGGAAAACCAGCAAAAAGTACAAAATCCTGTTTAGAAAATTAGTACGGTCTTGAGACACAGGGGAAAGATGAGTGCCGCTAAGGCAGGAGCAGAGCTCTCAGAAGGATGAAAGCTGCTGACGGGCAGGAAGGAACACACCAGACAAGGGGGCACAAAGGAAACTTAAAGAAGTTTCAGGCCAGCTTCAAAAGTGGAGCTGGGTGTTTTGAGGAGGAAGAAACTTAAACAGAGGCTGGTGTTTGCAGGGCCAGGCATTTGGGTTTCGTTTGAGGCACCACAAAAAGATATGAAAAGGTCCTGGATAGGACCATGTGATGACCTTTCTTTTATGGTCTGAAATGGGAGACTAGATTGGAGCAAGGGAAAGAAAGCAAGCAAGGAGCCAATTCAGAGGCTGTAGCACTAGTCAAGAGGCTGGGAGAGAAAGGAAGGGGTGAAGAAGTAGACAGAATTTTATTTTAGAGACAGAACCAGCAGGAGAAAGAGGGAATCCATTTTGGAGATAGGAAAAGCTAAGAAAGAAAAAGCTTAGGGGTACAAAACCTTACTTGTCATTACAAACTCCAGCAAGATCACAAAAGGATATATATTTGTCCTAGAGCTCTGTTGGTCCAGTGGGTAGGGAGCTGCACTGCTAACCCAAATGTGGTGCCTTTCTGGTGGTTCGAATCCACCAGCAGCACCATGGGAAACGGGTCTTCTTCTCCTACACGATTTACAGCTTCTGAACATCCACGAGAGGGCCAGCTATGAATCAGCTCCAACTTGACAGCAATGAATTTTTTAGTTGAATTAGAATTTAAAAAAGTTTGGCGTCACTAGCACTGGTGTCATTTAGTGCAGTAACTCATGATGTTGCACAAACACACACCCAGGGACCTCTTCCCCTAGGACTATGCCTATGTGTATGTTGAGGACAAAAGTAAGCATGTTTCACCCCTGCATGCCAGGATATAGTTGAGACACTAGTTTCACTGGCAATCCAAAAACCAATATGGATTTCTTTTCTGTCAACTAAGAAAAACAACTATGATAGACTAGGCCATACATCTAAGAAACATGTAGAAAATGTTTGTTGGATGAGCAAATGGATGAAGGGTCTATATTATCATATTATAAAATCACAGTCCTTAGAGTGCTCTGTTTCTCCCAAAGGCCAAATTCCGAAGGACTGAGCTCCAGTTCTTTTTACCTGGTGTTTTCCTGTTTCCTATCAGAGCTCTGTTCTCCTCCTCACAGGAGTTGCCTGAGACACCCAAGGTCATCACAAACAAGACGAACCTCATCTTCTTGTGGGAAAACTATGGCACTATGTACTACTTCAGATCGCTCGCATATCCAGATTTGTACCTTGCCACAAAAGAGGACGATTGGGTGCACCTGGCACAGGGGGAGCCCTCTATCATTGACTTCAGAATATGGGAAGACTAAACCACAGCCTGCACCCTGGGAAGTGGTGGCAGCCATATGTACCATGTACATGCATCCTTACACTAACCATTTGCTGAGCATGTGCTCAGGTTTTGTAATTCCGAGTGAATGTTTATCCTTTTTTTAAGAGAGGCAGCAAAGCCTAATGACACTAATAATAACAGATAACATTGTTTGTTATTTAAAGAACACCCTGCACTTCTGAAAGTACCAATCATTTTAATTATTATTCTTCACATTAATTTTGGGAGGACCAGGGTTACTGACCATGACTATAAAAAAAGACTCTACCCATAATACTGATGGGTTAACTGAGGCATAAAAAAACTGGAAAATACACATGTAGGTAGTTGGAATGAAAAACTGTACATCCCAGAGTTCATTCCAACCGTTTGCCTACTTTTTGCCTAAGGTTAAGACGGGCCTGTAACCAAACTTATGTTTCAAGGACCTGGGTGATATAATCAAAACAAGGGGGATAATATCTCATCAGTTTTTTATGCCAGTCAGAGGGATCATTTTTGGTAAAATACTTCTTGAGGATGAGCCTCAAGAAGAAAGGAAAATGCATAATGTTAGTTTAAATTATTATTTCTATATTTAAGCACAGATGTATGTGTATTTATAAGAATACTTAAGATTATTATAATAACACTCTATTTTGCAGTTCCTTGTCAGAGTCAAGGCCAGGCTGCCTCAATCACAGGCCCACAGCTGAGTGAACTCCTTATGTTAGAGCATTTTGAGTCCTGGTTTTTCACAGCAGGAAAAAGTCTACATCCTAGTACTTGATGGCTCATTGAATAATACTAATAAATGTAAATTAATTAGTTTTTGTTTCCTCTTTTAATTTAATCAACCCATTCACTCTTGGCACTTAAGCATTCTCTTCAGCACTTAAGCATACTTTGATCCTTTTGGGCCTTTCAATTCTTACTACAATCAAGTCCTACTGTTAAAAATGGGAAGAACTCACCACAACAAAATAAAGGTAAATAATCCAATTGAAAAATGGGCACAGGATATGAAAAGACACTTCACCAAAAAAGACATTCAGATGGCCAACAAGCACATGAAGAAATGTTCAAAATCCCTAGCTCTAAGAGAGATGCAAATCAAAACAACTATGAGATATCAT
>NW_006400269.1:262052-267158 GCF_000299155.1 Elephantulus edwardii
GGTCAATAAAATTGACAAACCACTAGCAAAACTAACAAAAGAAAAGAAGGAAAAGACACAAATAATATGAATAAGAGATAAAATGGGCAACATCCCAACAGAACCAACGAAAATAAAAAGGCTAATATTGGATTATTATAAAACATTGTACTCAAAAAATATGAAAATCTAGAGGAAATGGACAAATACTTAGAAATGCACAACCTACCTAAATGGACACCAACTGAAATTGAAGACCTGAACAGACCCATTACAAAACAAGAAATTGAAAATGTAATAAAACAACTTCCAGCCAAAAAAAGTCCTGGACCAGATGGTTTTACAAGTGAATTTTATCAAACATTCACAGAAGAACTATTACCAATCCCACACAAGCTATTTCAGAAAATAGAAAAAGATGGTATTCTCCAAGACTCATTCTATGAAGCAAACATATCCTTGATACCAAAACCAGGTAAAGATACCACTAACATGGAAAATTATAGGCCAATATCTCTGATGAACATAGATGCAAAAATCCTAAATAAAATCCTGGCCAAGAGAATCCAACTATACATTAAAAAAAAAAAAGAATTCACTCTGTCAGTGTTCATTAAAATTAATAAAATTTAATAAAAAAAGAAAAAATTCACCATGACCAAGTGGGATTCATAACAGGGATATAAGGATGGTTCAACATAAGAAAAACAATCAATGTAATTCATCACATTAACAAAGCAAAGAACCAGAACCACATGATCCTATCAATGGATGCAGAAAAGGCCTTTGACAAAATCCAACGCCGTTCCTGATTAAAACACTTTACAAAATAGGGTTAGAGGGGAATTTCTTCAACATAGTAAATAGTACATACACAAACCTGAGAGCCAACATTGTTCTCAATGGAGAGAGGCTAAAGGCATTCCCTTTAAGAACAGGAACTAGGCAAGGATGCCCATTATCACCTCTCCTAGTCAATATTGCATTGGAAGTCTTGGCAGTAGCAATAAGAGAAGGAAATAAGAGGAATCCAATTTGGAAAAGAGGAAGTAAAATTACCTCTCTATGCAGATGATATGATAGTATACTTAGAAAACCCTAAAGGTTCAACAAGAAAACAATTGGACATGGTTGACCAATTCAGCAATGTAGCAGGATACAAGATCAACATACAAAAATCAGTTGAATTACCCTTCACAATAGCTAATCACAAGATTAAATACCTGGGAATAAATCTAACCAGAAGCACAAAGGATCTATTCAAAGAAAATTACAAAACATTACTATAAGAAACAAAAAGAGATCTGGAGGAGTGGAAGTGTATCCCTTGCTCATGGATAGGAAGACTCAATATTCTGAAAATGGCAATACTACCAAAGGCAATTTACACGTTCAATGCAATCCCAATGCAAATACCAATCCCATTCTTCAAGGAGATGGAAAAGGTAATCTCCAGTTCCATTTGAAAGGGAAAGAAGCCCCGAATAAGCAAAGCACTCCTTAAAAATAGAAAAAAGGTAGGAGGCATTTCTCTCCCTGATTTTAAATCCTACTACACTGCCGTGGAGGTTAAGACAGCATGGTACTGGTACAATGCCAGACACATAGATCAATGGTATAGAATTGAGAACCCAGAAATCAGCCTATCTACCTATGGTCAACTGATTTTTGACAAGGAGATGAAATTAGTTAAGTGGGAAAATGACAGCCTTTTTAACAAATGGTGCTGGCAAAATTGGAAAGATGTCTGCAGAAGACTCAAGCAAGATCCACACCTCACTCCATATACAAAAACCAACTCAAGGTGGATCATGGACCTAGGACTAAAACCAAGAACTATAAACATCATTAAAGAAAAGCTTGGAGGAACTTTAGTAGTCCTAATCCACAACATAAAAAGTCTTCCAAGTATCCTAAAAAATCTACAACCAGGAAAAGATAAAATAGATGAATGGGACCTTCTAAGAATCAAATCCCTATGCATATCCAAAAACTTCTCCAATAAGGCAAAAAAAGGGAAGCCACAGACTGGGAAAAATGCTGGCAAGGATGTGGAGAAACTGGAACTCTTATTCACTATTGGTGGGAATGTAAAATGGTGCAACCCTTGTGGGAAGCGGTGTGGCGCTTTCTCAAAAAATTGCAAATAGAGATACCATTTGACCCAGCAATCCCATTATTGGGAATATACCCCAGAAAGACCATAACTGCCATCCAAGCAGATATATGCACACCCATGTTTATTGCAACACACAGTGGAATACTACACTGCATTGAAAAACAAGGAAATCATGCAATATTATTCAAAATGGGTGACCCTGGAGGACATTATGCTGAGTGAAATATCTCAGTCACAAAGGGACAAATACTGCATGGTTCCACTGTTGATGGGACTGACATCAGGGTTGGAGTAAGACTGAGAAAAAACTGGATAAATTATGTATACTGTATTAAAACAGATGAGGGAAAGAACAGATTAGAGGCAATATATGATTGAGTATTATGGTTAGCACAAGAATCCAGAATTAAGGCTGCAGAGAGAAGTATACTCGGGGTGGTTGGTGGGGGGGAAGGGATGGGGGAATTGTGTACTAATGAAGGAATTTTTTTCCTTCCTTTTTCTTTTAGGAGAGGGGAGTGAACTGGTGGGGAGGGGTGGGCAGGGAGAAAAGTGCAGCAATGAATGAATGGAAATCCAAAATCTCTGTAAATGTTTATTAAAATTAATAAAAGTTTAAAAAAGGACAAATACTGCATGATGCCACTGTTGTATAACAGGACTGACATCGCTGTTGCGGGGAGACTGAGAAAGATAGATTCAATAATATATACTGCATTGAAACAGATGAGGGAGAAAACTGTTTAAAAGGGATATGTGATTACGTACTTTTGTCATGACGGGAGTACAGAGTGAAGGCTACATGGTGGAGTGGACCTGGGGGAGGGTTTGTAACACAATGAAAGAATTTCTTTTACTTTTCCAAGAGGGTAGAGTACTGGGGGAGAGGGATGGGAGGGGAGAAAAGTGTAACAATGAATGAATGGAAATCCAAAGTCTCTGTAAATTTTCATAGAAATTAATAATAAATTTTTTGAAAAATGGGAAGAACTTAATTTTGGCAACTCTGGAGCCATTGTTTTTATAAAGTTTCTTTTCTAACCCATCATTAATGTTTCTTTTAGATTATAAGTATGGTAGTTAGCCAAAAGTGATAAATTATCATCAGCTATAGTAATGAATGCACTATTATTAATCATAATTGAATAAAAAGGGAACCCCCGTGCCTTAGAGGAAAGGACTAGCACATCAACCCAAACACAGATGGTTCAAAGCTTCCTGCTTGCCCTCAGGAGTAAGATGAGCAGTCTCCCTTTGTGCCACTACTAATTCTGAAAACCCACTGGAGGGTAAGCTATAAGTCATGTCTAACTCAAGGTTACATGATAACAACAATTGAATAAAATGTACAAGTCTGACACAGTTCTTTATTGTGGTAATAGTCATTACTTCAGTACATAGGAATTAAGAACAAAGGGCAAAAGTTCACATCAATAACTATAATTACTGTTACTTTTATGGTCTTCCCTCCTTTTGCATGAAAGGCATTAAAAGGGGCTATATTGCCAGATTAAAGTTCACATTGCATGTATATAATACACAAGTTCCTAAATCCATACAAACCCACAAGTGCAGAGCCAATTAAAAGCCTGCAGTTACTGGATCCAGTTCCCAAATGTTGGTGTACCCTGGCCCATCGCCTCTCATGCCTGACTGAACTCTCCGTGTCCATGAAGAAGGACTAGCTCTAGGCTTCCTGCTGCTGGATGCTGTCACATCAAACGCATGTGACAGAACAAAACTACCCCCCAGTGCTTTACAAAGATCCGTAATCTTTTTAAAAGCAGACTGTGGCAAGGGTGATGAATCTTTGTTTCAAAAATAAAAAGCTAAGCGGAACATATTGCTTAGTGTTTCTCCCAAAGAGCCACTGGGTTGATTCAGATTAACAACATTTCAGCTAGCAGTGCAATACTTAAAAAAAATAATAATAATAATAACCATTGCACTAGAAACTCTTGAGAGGTGTGGCATGCCAGGCCAGCAGGCAAAACGAGGCCCACACATGGTGTAAGAGGTGTTGGGGGAAGTCTGTGCCATGGCTGGAAGGTTCCAGACACCTACCTAGGAGAATTTCATAGGCCTGGTCCAGGTACCCAACATCTCCAGTTACTTCACCCTAAAAACCAAACTTTCTTAAGGCCCAAAGCTGATAGAAGAACCTCTTCCTACCAATGATGTCACTCCACAGCAATTCTGTAAGAGGACTAGCAGTACACATAAAGCACAGACCTCTGCTCTGTTCTCTTAACAGATTTCCTAATATAAAGGTCCTGAAGCCAACAATGAAAGAAAAGTCACACCTCCTGTCTCCAGACAACCGCCAGCAACTCTCTCCATTAATAAGAGTTCCTTCAAATTTGTGGTGCCACTTTACTAATTATCTTCACCTCCCCTCTCTTCCTCTTGCTAATGTTCAATAATGCAGTGTGGAACTGTGGAATTCAAGTTGCTCCTTGGCAAAGGAGCAAGCAGTATGTATGGATCTAGAAATACTAGGCAAAAGGAGCAAAATCAGTCCTTAAAAGAGCTTAAACACTATAAAGAAATTAGGTTCGTTCTAAAGTAAATTGGGGAGGGATTTGGAATCGGAATATAAAAAAACAAAGTCAGCCCTTGAAAGTGCTTAAGCACTATTCCAAAGGCACTAGGTTTATTCTAAGTAGGTTTAATATAAAGTAAATTGGTAAGGGATTTAAAATCAGGAAAATAAAACTATTACATTCCTGTTTAGAAGTGATACATCAGAGAACAGGTTATATGAAGAGCAGGTTATGCTGAGGAATGACTGTCGCAGGAATCCAGCTGGGAGACAATTATAAAGTTTTAGACAAGAGATACTAAGACTGCACTGAAACAGAGGAGGGAGAAAACTGTTTAAAAGATATATATAACTAGGTATTTCTGTCATCACAGGAGTCTAGAGCAAGGGCTACATGGTGGAGGGGACCTGGGGGAGGGTTTGTAAAACAATGAAAGAATCTTTTCTTTTACTTTTCCCTAATTTT
>NW_006400269.1:267588-269373 GCF_000299155.1 Elephantulus edwardii
GCGGCAATGAAGGAGTGAAAGCCCAGAATCCCTGTGAATGTTCACTGAAACTAATAAAATTTAATAATAATAAAAAAATTCATATTACAAAGAAAAAAAAGAGATACTAAGGACTTAGATTAAGGTAATTTAAATAGAAAAGAGGAGAAAACATGGATACAAAAGTAAGCTGTTGGTAAGTGCTGTCAAGTTGGGTACAACTCCTAACAACCCTATGAACAAAGCAAATAATCGGAAAGACTATGGCCTGAATCAGACACACCTTAGTCCTTAAATTTACATAATTACTCCTCAATAATTTGGAGAACTTCCTAACTGCAAATTTTCCCAGTGTAATGTGTCTCCTCATTTCCATACTTCTGGTACCAATGGTGTTAATTGTGAGTCCAGGAAAGATAAAGCTGTTGAAAGTTTCAGTCTCCTCTCCATCCATCATGATGTTGCCTATCCATCCAGTGGAAAGAATCTTTGCCTTCTTTACATTGAGATGCAATCCACAGTGAAAGCTGCATTCATTGATCTTCTGCAACAAGTGCTTCAAATCTTCCTCACTTTCAGTAAGCAAAGTTCTGTCGCCTGCATAATGCAGGTTTTTGATGAGTCTCCTCCTTCCAATCCTGATGCTGCACTCCTATTCTTAGAGTCCAGCTTCTCAGATACAGATTGAATAGGTATGAAGAAAGAATGAACCCTGACAAACTCCCTTCCCAATTCCAAACCATGCAGTGTTTCCCTGCTCTGTTCGCACAACAGCCTCTTGATCCAGTTATGAGCACAATTAAGTGCTCTGAGATATTCATGCTTTTCAATGTTAGCCACAACTTCTTATGATCCATATAGTAGAAGAATAGTGGTAGAAGGCAGTAGAAGCTGCATTGAAAGCATTGGCAAAAAAATTAGGCTCCAGGAATCAATGTGATCTTAATTGACTTAATTAAAAGATGCAGCCTTGGTTGCACCCACTTGTCAATGCTGGGAAATTTAGAGGACAGCTGGCCAATGGATTAGAAGAGGTCCATATTTGTTCCCTTTCCCAAGAAGGTGATCCATCTGACTGTGGAAACTATTGAACAATATCATTAATATAAAATATAAACAAAACACTGTTGAAGATCATTTTAAAATGGCTGGAACAGTACACAGATACAAAACTGACAGAAGTTCAAGCAGGGTTTAGTAGAGGCAATGGCACCAGGGATATCACTGCTGATGTCATATGGATCCTGGCTGAAAGTAAGGAATACCAGAAGACAGTAGCTCTAGAAAGTTAAAATCAAAGGATCTTGGAATTGGCTGTGCAAGTTAATGTAGAACACCCAAGATGGCGAAATTTCCTGGAATTAAAGAAAATACCAGGTTGATGGTGGTGCCTTGGACCCGTACACTTAGAAAAATGTGGAGTTACTATGTCTGCTGTGAGATTAATTCTGAGTTTCATTTTACCTACGTAACATGAACTACAAGGATTGCACTGGAGTGCAGAGAAGCAAAAGCAGAAGGAAGAATTCAAAATACTGAAGAGCTGAATAGAAGATTTCAAAAGGCAGAGCAGGATGACAAAGTAAAATATTACAATTAAGGGTGGAAGGAGCTGGAGTCAGAAAATCAAAAGGGCCAAACTTGCCCAGCATTTCTTAAGCTCAAGGAACTGAAGAACAAATTCAAACCTCGAGTTGCTATAATCAAGGATGCTTTAGGTAGAATATTAAATGATCCAGGAAGTATTAAAAGAAGATGGAAAGAATATACTGAGTCACTGTATCAAAAGGAATTGGCAGACACAGA
>NW_006400269.1:270303-273232 GCF_000299155.1 Elephantulus edwardii
AGCGACCCTATGAAGGAGAGTCCTCGACACTTGGGTGCCTTTCATCCTCTCTCCAGGTTCATAGGGTTTCCAGAGGCAAGCTATTATGGAAGTGGATACCACTCCTCCTTCCAAGCTTGTTTTAATTGGGGAGCTCCACTCCTCTCTCTGTCCGTATTGGGTAGCAAGCCATTAATGCATTTGACACACCAGTATCACAGTGTTCAGCCTCACAGCAACCAAAAGTGACCACAGTACAGCAACTTGTACACCAGGGTTATATGACCTAGCGGAATTTCTGAACAAAAACAATGAAAGACTGCCCAAGGGCCACAGGCCCGGGGGCCCTTTTGGGCTTGAAGCCCTCTGCTGGCACCAACAGCCAGGAAATTAAAAGGCGTATTGCGATGGGAAAGTCTGCTGTTAGGGATCTTTCCAAAATTCTGAAGAGCAATGGTGTCTCTCTGGAGACTAAGGTGCGCCTGATACAGGTCATCGTCTTTGCTATCACTTGTTATGCATCAGAGAGTTAGACAATGACTAGGGAAGATAGAAGGAGAATTGATGCCTTTGAGCTGTGGTGCTGGAGAAGAGTATCGAGGGTACCATGGATTGCTAGGGAAAGAAACAGATTCATCTTGGAGAGAGTGAAACCAGGCGGCTTCTTGGACGCAAGGATTCTGAGGCTTTGTCTAACATACTTTGGACATGTTGTAAAGAGGGACCAGTCCTTGGAGAAGGACATCATGCTTGGGAGGGTGGAGGGATAGCGCAGGAGAGGAAGGCCCTTTATGAGGTGGATTGATTGAGTGACTGGGGTAATCAGGATGGGTGTATCGGAGACAGTGTGATTGGCACAGGGCAGAGCAGAGTTTAGGGCTGTTGTACATAGGGTTACTATGAGTCACAAGTGACTCGATGGCACATAATGACAACAAGTGTAGATACCCAACAAGCAAAGAATAGTGTAACTGAAACTCAGTAGAAGGTGGAGCAAGATATAGATTTCAAAGTCATTGGCAGTTCCATTGTAATTAAAATCCTAAGACAGACATCAGAAACAGAAGGCAAAACAAACACCTAACTACTTCTGTCGGTAGTTCACACACAACTACCATCTCTTCTCTTCCTCCTCACAACAGAACTCTGATTTCATTCAGAAGCCCAGGGAATGAATCTGAATACTCTACAGCAATGATGCCCATTTTATTCCTCCTATAATTAAGTCAAGTTGACTTACGGCTTTCAATATGGATTGCATCTCAGTATCAAGAAGACATAAATTCTCACCACTGTAGATATGTTGACCTATAGGTAGCATCATGTTAGATGGAGAAAAGATTGAAATTGTCAATGACTTGATTTTACTTGGATAATCATTATCCTTGGTACCAGTAGTCAGGAGATCAGGATACGTATTGCATTGGGAAAGTGTACAATTAGGAACCTGTCCAAATTACTGGGGAGCTATGATGTTAGTTTCAGGACAAGGTGTACCTGACTCAGGTAGTGGTCTTTTTTTAAATATTTAGATGACTGGGGTAGTTGGGGTAGGTATGTCAGAGACAATAAAATTGGCACTAGGGCTATTGCAAGTGACTCGACAGCACATAATAACAACATTTGAAATACAACTTTATTCTGGTTCTAATCAAAAAGGAATGATAATAACAGCAAGAAACAAGATTTCACCACGGAATATTATAATATGACTGTAGCAGTCTTGAATTTTAATTTCAAGAAGTTAACAACTGCTTTCTAAAACAGCTAAATATGCAGGTCCAAGAAATGAAGGGTTTTTAACTGCCACACTCACTCCAAAGCCCATTCATCTCCTTTAGCATCCCAAAGATTAACACATGTTCTGCTAAGCTAGATAATAAAGTGGCAAATCCCCAGCACCACTAACATCACAGAACAGTTGCCTATAAAACTAGACTTCTGACGCTAGGTTCCAGCTTCATTCTCTCACAGATGGTCATCTTCGTCTGGTAGAGCAGGTGTATGTGCAACGTCTAAATCATGCTCATCTTGTGGTGCCAAAGCCGGTCCATGACAACTTCTGGTGGGGCAAGAGCACGCATGGCAACAAACTCCAAGTTAGGATCTCCAATAAGTTTTCTAGCCAAAAGAAAATCTTTGCAAGTTCTAGTTACATTTGGTTGAAATACCTTCTTTCAGTGGAATACAATGGCTTTTGCCTTGACTTTCCTGTCCTTAATGTTCACTTTGTTGATAAACAATACCATAGGGATGTTTTCACATACTCAAACCAGAGCCCTATAGCAATTCTTGGCACATTCCTATAGGTAACTCTCAATGTTACAACAAATATTATAATGGGCTTAGGTAGAATAGCCTTCCTTCAGTCTCCCCAGATTTCTCCTGGCCAGCCATATCTCACACATTGAATTTAACCTGTCCTCTGTTGCTGTGGAGTACAAGGGAATGAACCTCCATACCCTTGTTGGCTACATACTTCCAACTGAATTCACCAGTCAGATGACATTTCACAAACATCGTTTTCCAGTACCAATATCAGCCACAAACACGAGTTTGAACTGGACTTGGGGTTCTCCTTGGGCAGCCAATGTGATGATTCTTCCAGAAGTGTCTCTAGGCCCCATCTGACTTCAAGTTCTGGTCTTTTCAATCACTTGCATTGTATCTGAGAGCTGGACAATGAATAAGAATTACAGAAGAACTGATGCCATTCAACAGTGGTGTTAGAGAAGTGTGCTGCATATCCATGGACTGTCAAAAGAAAAAATAGATATGTCTAGGAAAAAGTAGATTTAGAGTGCTCTTTGGGGGCAAAGATCACATACTTTGGGATTCCAAAAGGCTGCTCAGAATGACAAAGCAAAATACTACAATGAAATGTGCGAGGAGCTAGAGTCAGAAAATCAAAAGGGCCGAACTCGCTCAGCATTTCTTAAGCTCAAGGAAC
>NW_006400269.1:274197-275626 GCF_000299155.1 Elephantulus edwardii
TCTCGCCACTGGACCAATTGGTAGCGTCAGGTTGGATGACGAAGAGATTGAGAGTGAGGATAGAACAGGGTTTAGATCTGTTATTCATAGTGTTGCTATGAACTGTATTCACTCAATGGTACCTAACAACAATGAAGAAGGCATTTAGAAGTTAGAAGGCATTTGACTATAGGGATTATAAGAAATTATGCCTAACATTGAAAAGAATGGAAATTCCAGAACACTTAATTGTGCTCACAAGAAGTAGTTGTCTGAACACAACATGGTTGAAATGAAGAAAAAAGCTTATCAGGGCTGTATCTTTCTCCATAGCTATTCAATCCGTATGTTGAGCAAATTATCCTAGAAACAGAACTAGAAGAAGAAGAATGGATGTAGACCACTAAAGATGTGATGCTTGGGTTAGCTGCCCAACTCCTTATGGACTACGTCACCCAAGGAAACACAAATTAAAAGTACAATGAGATTCTATTTCATAGTCATTGTTATGTGCCATCTTGTAGAAATCAACACATACATAGCAGAAAATCGCACGAGAGTTGACTGCTGATGTGACTTTGGACTGGCAGCACAGCGTCTTACCATCCATATTGAAGGCTGCAGTCCTTGACCTTCTGCATCAAACACTTCAAGTCCTCCTCAGTTTCCCCAATCAAGGTCATGTCATCTGCATAATGTAGGTTACTGATGAGTCTTCCTCTAATCCTCATGTCACATTTCCCTTCATAAGGTCTAACCTTCCTAATGATCTGTTCCACATACACATTGAAAAAGTATGGACCGAGAACACATTTCTGAAATGCTCCTTTCTTGATTTTGAACCAGGCAGTGCTTCCTT
Source organism: Elephantulus edwardii (assembly GCF_000299155.1). Taxonomy (NCBI): domain Eukaryota; kingdom Metazoa; phylum Chordata; class Mammalia; order Macroscelidea; family Macroscelididae; genus Elephantulus; species Elephantulus edwardii. The sequence goes on from NW_006400269.1 coordinate 275,036, forward strand.
GCTCTGTTCATACAACTGCTTCCTGGCCTAAGTGTAGGTTTTGCATGAACACAATCAAGTGTTCTGGGATTCTCGCTATTCTCAATATTAGTAAACATTTGCTGTTATCCACACAATCAAATGTCTTTGTACAGTTAATAAAACACAAATAGACATTCTTCTGGTATTCTCTGCTTTCAGGCAAGATCCATCTGACAGTTCCCTAGTGCTACGGCCTCTTCTAAACCCAGCCTGTATCTCTGGCATTTCTGAGTCTAGGTACTGTTCCAGTCATTTTTTTATAATCTTCAGTAAGATTTTGCCGGCATGTGACATTAGTTAGAATTAGTTCAATAATTTCCACACTCTGTTGGATCACCTTTTTTGGGGAATGGGAATAAATATGAATCTTAGATAATAACAACTGTCGGCAAAGTGTAAGGAAATTGTGTTCCTCATTCATATACTGCAGATGAGAACTTACTAATGTTGTAGCTTCTTCAGAAAAAAGTTTGAAGTTTCTCAAGATAAAAACACACTCAATGTATATCTGTGTTTCATTTATTATGCAAAGGCATTTGACTGCGTGGATCATAACAAACTGTGGCTGAC
>NW_006400269.1:276491-277268 GCF_000299155.1 Elephantulus edwardii
CCTCTATGAGGTGGATTGATTCAGTGACTGGGGTAATCGGGATGGGTGTGTCAGAGGCAATGAGATTGGCACAGGATAGAGCACGGTTTAAGGCTATTGTACATAGGGTCGCTATGAGTCGCAAATGACTCGACGGCACATAACAACAACAACAACAACATATCACTCAGTCATTCCACTCCCAGATACATTACTAAGAGAATTGAAAACATATGTTTACACAAAAACCTACATATGGATGTTTAGAAAAGTATTTATAATAGTGAAAAAGTAGAAAAATTTAAATGTCTATCAATTAATAACCAAATTGTGGTATATTAATATATAGAATGTTCTTATATCATAGAAAGAAATAAATGTTGTTGTTTTTACATACTATAGAGTCAGAACTAACCCATATCTGACCATCCATGAGTTTTCAAAGGGAGTTAATCTCACAGGAGTAGATTGTCCATCTTTTTCCTATGGAGCAGCTGGTGGCCTTGAACAGCCTGCCTTCTGGATTGCAATGCAGTTTCTTGTCATTGGCCACAAATAAATGAGCACACTTAATTGCAAATTGAAATCTATACCAAGACCAAGAAGCTTTTATACAATTAGAGCACAGGAACATGGCATGGTTTAAAACTGGGAAAAGGGTGAGTCAAAGCTATATCCTTTTTCCATATCTATTCCATCTGTATGCAGAAAAACAGTCATTCAAGAAGCTGGAGTTTTAGAAGAAAAAATGTGGCATCAGGATCAGAGTAATACAGAACAACTTGTGTTATGCAGATA
>NW_006400269.1:280593-283951 GCF_000299155.1 Elephantulus edwardii
CCTTTCCACTGGCAGCACAATTCCTTACCACTGAGTGGCCAGAACTCGTGTGTGTGTGTGTGTGTGTGTGTGTGTGTGTGTGTGTGTGTGTGTAATGTATTAGGATATATATTGTTGTTGTTGTTTTTAGGTGCCATCAAGTCAAGTATGACTCATGTGAACATACAATCCAGTGCACAACAGATCTGAACCGTCTCCTATACTGTGCCATTCTCACAGTCTCTGACACACTCGGGCCCTTGCTGCAATCACTGTGTCAATCCACCGGCTTGTGGGTCTTCTCCTTTGACATTCTTTCACCTTTCCAAGTATAATGTCATTCTCCAAGGAATAGTCTCTCCTTGCAACATGCCCAAGGTATGTGAGACAAAACTTCAACATCCTTGCCTCCAAGGAGGACTCTGGCTGCATCTTCTCCAAGACATATCTGTTTTTTCTTCTGGAAGTCTGTGGGATATTAATCACTCTTCTCCAACACTACAACTCAAACGCAATGATTCTTTTCCAGTCATGCTTTTTGATTTTCCAGCTCTCAGATGCATACCATGTAACTGGAAAGACTGTGTCATGAACAATGGGCACCTTAAGTCTTTAAACTGAGATCATTGCTCTTCAGGACTTCAAAGAGATCCTTGAAAGCCAACTTTCACAATGATATATGTGTCCAATCAACTGACAGTTGGTACCAATGCTGCTGATTGTGGATCCAAGGAAGACAAAATCATTGGAAATTTTGGTTCTTCCTCCATCTATAATGATGTTGCCAATTGGTCCAGTGGTGAGAATTTTTGTTTTCTTGATATTGAGACATCATCTATATTAAAGGCTGTAGTCTTTGATTCTGTCAACAAGCACTTCAGATCCTCCTCACTTTCAGCAAACAAGGTTGTGTCATCTGTATAATGCAGAGTTTTGATGAGCTTTTCTCCAATCTTGATGTCATATTCTTCTTAATAAAGTCTAGCTTCTCTAATAATTTGCTAAGCATACAGACTGAATACATGTGGATGGAGGATACAGCACTGACTTCAGGGATTTTTTGTTGTTGTTACATGCAGCCAAGTCACCTGGGACTCATAACAACCCTATGTACTATAGCTCTGAACCCTGTTCTATCTTGAGCCAAACTTATTATCTCCAACACACCTAACATGATTACCCCAGTCACTGAGTCAATCCAACTAATCGAGGGTCTTCCTCTCCTGTGCTATCCCTCCACCCTCCCAAGCATAATGTCCCTTTCTAAGGACAGGTCCCTCCTTGCAACAGGTCCAAAGTATGTCAGATGGAGCTTCAAAATCCTTGCTTGCAAGGAACAACCTGGTTTCACCATCTCAGGACAAATCTGTTTGTTCTCCCAGCAATCCATGGTATATTCAATACTCATCTCCAGTATCACAGCTCAAAGGCATCAGTTCTCCTTCTATTATCTCTAGTCATTGCCCATCTTTTTTATGCATAGCAAGTAATTGCAAAGAATATGGACTAGATTAGGTGTAATTTAGTCTCCAGAATGACATCATTGCTTTTCAGTACTCTGGAGAGGTCCCTGACAACAGACTTTCCCGATGTAATTTTTCTTTTGATTTCCTGGCTGCTGGTACCAAGAGTGTTGATTGTGGAGCCAAACAAACTAAAACTGTTGACAATTTCAGTCTCTTCACTATCTATCATGATGCTGCCAGTTGGCCCAGTGGTGAGAATCTTTGTGTCATCTGCATAATGCAGGTTGTTAATGAGTCTTCCTCAAATCCTGATACCACATTCCTCATCAAAGAGCCCAGCCTGACAGCTGATCTGTTCCACATATAGACTGAAATATATGGAGATAGGACACATTCCTGTCATATACCCTTCCTGATTTTGAACCATGTGGTGTTTCCTTGCTCTGTTCTGACAACTGTCTCCTGGTCCAAGTATAGGTTCATGCAGTATTTCCTTTAGTCAAATGCCTTTGCATAGTCAATAAAACACAGATAGACTTTCCTCTGGTACTCTCTTCTTTCAGCGAAGATCCACCTAACATTGGCTATTATATCCTTTAATATCCCTCCTGCCACAGACTCTTCTAAACCCAGCCTGCACATCTGGTAGTTCTCTGTTGATGTGCTATTTTAGTGGTTTTTGGATAATTTTCAGCAGGATCTTGTTTGTATGTGGCACTAATGATATTGTTTGATAATATCCACACTTTTTTAATGGGAATATGGATCTCTTCCAGTCAGTTGGAAAGGTTGTTGTCCTCCAGATGTCTTGGCACAACTTGATGAGTGCATCCAGTGCAGAATCTGTTTGTTGAAATATGTTAATTAATATGCTGTCAATAACTGGGGCCTTGTTTTTTGCCAATTCTTTCAGAGCCGGTTGAACTTCCTCCTTCATTACCGTAGGCTCTTCATCATACCTTGTTTCATGAATTTATTCTGTGTCCGCTAATTCTTTTTGGCCTAGTGACTCTGTGTACTCCTTCCAACTTCTTTTGATACATCCTGGATCATTCACTATTCTGCCCATAGCATCCTTAAGCATTGCAACTCGAGGTTTAAATTTGTTCTTTAGTTCCTTCAGCTTAAGAAATGCCAAGCAAGTTCGTCCCTTTTGGTTTTTCAACTCCAGGTATTTGCTCATTTCATTATAATACTTTGCTCTGTCTTCCTGAACTGCCCTTTGATATCTTCTGTTCAGCTCCTTAACATCTTATCTTTTTAACCAACAGATTGTCAATATATTAAAATAGTTGATTTAGGTATCTGAAATGGTGACTTCAGCCTCTACTCCTGGCTTAATGCTGATGGAGGTGATTTGCCTGATAATCTTGGAAGGGCTGTGCAAGTCAATGAGTCACTTCTGGATCCTCACCTGGAATTGATCCCAGGTCTTGGAACCTTCACCACAAGCAGTTTTCCTTTTAGTGATTCTCAGAGTCTTGGTAGGCATCCTAAATGTTCCCTTCACCTTCAGGTTCTTCTGCTCGGTGCCTCCGATCAAGTCGGTACACACTCCAGGAAGATTATGTTAGTTCATGCAGCACAATGAACAAAGGCTTTAAAAAGTCAACTAATGCTACCTCAGAATAGCATAAAAACTATCGCCATAAGGGCCAAACTCGCTCAGCATATCTTAAGCTCAAGGAACTGAAGAACAAATTCAAACCTGAAGTTGCTATAATCAAGGATGCTTTCGGCAGAATGTTAAATGATCCAGGAAGTATTAAAGGAAGATGGAAGGAATATACTGAGTCACTGTATAGAAAAGAATTGGAAGACACAGAAGAATTTCATGAAACAAAATATGAGCAAGAGCCTACGGTGATGAAAGAAGAAGTTCAGGCTGTTTTGAAGGAAATGGCAAAAAAAAA
>NW_006400269.1:285231-290978 GCF_000299155.1 Elephantulus edwardii
GAGGTGGATTGATTCAGTGACTGGGATAATTAGGATGGGAGTGTCAGAGACGGTGCGATTGGCACAGGACAGAGTGGAGTTTAGGGCTGTTGTACATAGGGTCACTATGAGTGGCAGGCGACTCGACGGTACATAACAACAGCAACAAGTTTTTCCTCACTGTCAACATCTTTTAATAAAATTTTAGTTTAATTGGGATTTTAACCAACATTTACAGAGAAGTTAGATTTTCATTCATTCATTGTTGTACAATTACCCACCTCCCCCTAACCCCAGTCCTCTCTGCAATGATATACCTCTAATTCTGGGCTGTTGTCATATATATAATGCCAAATAACATGTTCACTTTAGACAGTTTTTATTTCCATCTGTTCCAAATCAATGGTCATTATCTACACACTCTTAATCCTATTCTTCTCCCAACCTCCCATGTCATACCTGCTTTATATACTTTATATATGCTTCATATACGTTATATGTGCTTTATATGCAGTATTTGTTCTTTTGTGACTGAGATATTTCACTCAGCATGATGTGCTCCAGGGTCCCCCATGTTGTGTAATGTTTTATGAGTTCATTGATTTTCAGTGCTGCTAGTATCCCATTGTATGAATATATCATAGTTGTTGTATTCATTCATTTGCTGATGGGCACTTGGGTTGCCTCTATCTCTTTGCTATTGTAAATAATGCAGCAATAAACATGGATGTGCATTTTTATTTTTCCTTCCCTTTGCTTTGGCTTTTCAGTGCTCTAGTGCAATATTCAGAGGCTTTTCTTTCTTTTGGACTTTTCTTGTGACCGTTTGCATTCTTCATGGATGATATTCTTGATAACTTCCCACAGCTCATCTGGTCTTTGCTTAGGTATGTCAAAGATAATGAGATTGGCTCAAGATAGAGCAGGGTCCAGAGCAAGTGACTTGGCGGCACATGACAACAACAACAGTGTTTCCTTGCTCTGCTCAGACAATAGTTGTTGTTGTTATTATGTGCTGTCGAGTCATAGCGACCCTATGTACAACAGCCCTAAACACTGCTCTTTCCTGTACCAATCTCACCTTCCCTGACACTCTCATCCTGATTACTTCAGTCACTAAATCAATCCACCTAATAGAAGGCCTTCCTCTCCTTCTCCAAGGACCGGTCCCTCCTTACAACATGTCCAAAATATGTTAGACAAAGCCTCAGAATCCTTGCCTCCAAGGAGCCACCCGGTTTAACGCTTTCTAGGATTAATCTGTTTGTTTTCCTAGCAGTCCATGGTACTCCCAATACTCTTCTCCAGCACCACAGCTCAAAGGCATCAATTCTTCTTCTATCCTCCTTGGTCACTGTCCAACTCTCTGATGTATAACAAATGATTGCAAAGACCACGGCCTGTATCAGATGCATCTTAGACTCCAGAAGGACACCATTGTTCTTCAGTACTTTGGAAAGGTCCCTAACAGCAGACTTTCCCATGGCAATACGCTTTATAATTTCCTGGCTACTGGTGCCAAGCAAACTAAAGCTATGTACAATCTCAATCTCTTCACCATCCATCATGATGCTACCAATTCGCCCTGTGGTGAGAATCTTTGTCTTCTTGACATTAAGCCTCAATCCATACTGGAGGCTGCAGTCCTTGACCCTCTGCAGCAAGCGCTTCAGGTCCTCCTCAGTTTCAGCAAGCAGGGTTGTGTCATTTGCATAATGCAGATTGTTGACAGATCTTCCACCAATCCTGACCCCTCATTTCTCCTCATAGAGCCCAGCCTCCTGGATAATCTGTTCTGCATACCGGTTGAAAAGGTATGGAGATAGGACGCATCCCTGGCATACGCCCTTCCCAATTTTGAACCATGCAGTGTTCCCTTGCTCTGTTCTGATGACCTCTTCCTGGTCCAAGTTTAGGTTTCACAGTAGAATGTTCAAGTGTTCTGGGATTCCCATATAAGCATAATTAAGTGTTCTGGAGTTTCCATTCTTCTCAAGTTTAGCCATAGTTTGTTATGATCCACAGAGTCAATGTCTTTACATAGAAAATGAAACACAAATAAATATTCTTAGATAGTCTCTGCTTTCAGTCAAGATCCATCTGACATCAGCAAAAATATTTCTGCAGCCAAACCTCTTCTAAATTAAGTTTGAACTTCTAGAAGTTCTCTGTCAAACCATTTCTGGATGATCTTTAGTAATATTTTGCTTGCATGTGATATGATAGTTTGGAAATTTCCACATTCTGCTGGATCACCTTTTTTTTGAGAATAGGAATAAATATGGATCTCTTCTAGTCAGTTGGCCAGGTAGCTGTCTTCCAAATTTCCTGGCACAGACTGGTGAGCATGTCAAGGGCTGCATTTGTTATTTAGAACATGTCAATTGGTATCAGAACATTGATTCCTGGATCCTCACTTTTTTACCAGTGTCTTTAATGCCACTTGAAATTCTTCCTTCATCACCATTGGCCAGCATATGCCATTTCCAGAAATATTTCAAGCAACCAATTCTTTTTTGTACAGTGACACTGTGTATTCCCTCCACCTTTTTTTGTTTTTGTTTAAAAATGTGACTTCAGTGAAAATTTACAGAAAGGATAGGTTTACATTCATTCTCTGATATACCTTTTCATCTCTCCTGTTACTTCAATTCACTTGGTAATGCATCTCTTTTTCTAGATTTTCAGTTGTCGTAGACAGGATGTCTACTCATCCGTTCCTTTCAGTTAGTCCCTCTCTTCTCCAATTCCAATTCATTATGTTGTATATTTTTACAAGTTTGCTATTTTCAGTGCTGAATAATATTCCACTTGTGTAGATATGATAGGATTTTTTAGCAGGTATGGGCATGTTGCAAGGAGGGACTAGACCTTGGAGAGGGACATCATGTTTGCGAGAGTGGAGCGACGACGCAGGAGAGGAAGACCGTCGATGAGATGGAGCGATTCTGTGAGTGGAGTGGTGGGAATGAATGTGTTTGAGATGGCGAGGTTGGCACAGGATAGAACGGTGTTTAGGGCTCTTGTACATAGGGGCGCTATGAGTCGCAAACGACTCAATGGCACATAACAACAACATGACTCCTTTTTCAGTTTTTTTTATTTTTTTATTCATTGTTGCACATTTTATTCCCCTCCTCCTTAGGCCGCCCTCCAAGACACCTCCTATTCCAGATTGTTATCATACGATGTTATCATATCCATAATGCCTAATTGTGCATTCCTTTCAGACAATTCTTCTCCTCAACTGTTTTAATGCAGTATTTATTATCTATTCATTTTTTTTCCTATTCTTTCCCCAACCCTCAACCCCAGTCTGTCCTATTGTATAACAGCAGTATTATGCAGTATTTGTCCTTTTGTGACTGAGATATTTAACTTATTGTAATGTTCTCCATGCTCTTCCATGTTGTGTTTTATGAGTTCATTGTTTTTCAGTGCTGCAGAATAATCCATCGTGTGTATGTACCATAGTGTTTTTATCCATTTATTTGTTGACAAGGATTTGGGCTGTTTCCATCTCTTAGTATTGTGAATAATGCAGCAATAAACATGGGGATGCACACAACAGATTATTCAGAAAGCTGGGCACTATGAGGAGAAATGTGGCATCAGGGCTGGAGGAAGACTCATCAACAATCCGCCTTATACAGATGACACACCCCTGCTTGCTGAAACTGAGGAGGACCTGAAACATCTGCTTCAGAGTATTAAGGACTGCAGTCTTCATTATGGATTGAAGCTCAGTATCAAGAAAACAAAGATTCTCACCACTGGGCCAATTGGCAGCATCATGATGGTTGGTAAAGAGATTGAGATTGTTAACAGCTTTAGTTTATTTGGCTCCACAATCAACACTCTTGGCACCAGCAGCCAGGAAATTAAAAGATGTATTGAATTGGAAAAGTCTGCTGTTAGAGACCTCTTCAAAGTACTGAAGAGCAACAATGTCTGTCTGGAGACTAAGGTGCACCTGATACAGGTCATGGTCTTTGCAATCATTTGCTATACATCAGAGAGCTGGACAATGACTAGGGAGGATAGTAGGATAATTGATACCTTTGAGTTATGGTCTTGGAGAAGAGTACTGAATACACCATTGACTGCTAAGAGAACCATAGGTTTGTTCTGGAGAGGTTTAAACCATGCTGTTCCTTGGAGACAAGGATTTTGAAGCCTCATCTGACATACACTGGACATGTTGCAAGGAGGGGCCAGTTCTTGGAGAGGGACATCATGCTTGGGAGGATGAAGAGAAAGTGCAGGAGAGGAAGACTCTTGATGAGGTGGACTGATCCAGTGACTGGGTTAATGGGGGTAGGTGTGTCAGAGACAATAAGACTAACACAGGACAGAGCAAGGTTTAGAACCGTTGTACACAGGGTCACATAACAACATAACATATAACAACAACAACATGCATATATCTAAGCCAGTTGTGGCTCTGGTTTTGTTAGGATGGAGATATATATATTCCCAATACTGGGATAACTGGGTCAAATGGTATTTTGTTTTTTCCCCCCCCCTTGTTTATTTTTTTTAATAAAATTTTTCTTTTTAACTAGTTTCCTTAATCACCAGACTGTCTACCATAGTGATTGTAACATTTTACACTCCCATCAATAATGAATGAGAATTCTAATCTCTCTACATCCTCCACCAGTATTTGTTGTTTGCTGACCTTTTGAAGTGAGATGGTATCTTCCCAAAATAGTTCCAGTCAATTTTTCAATTCAATCAGTCAATTCTTTCTTCAGGTCAGTCAATTCTTTCTGGTATAGTGGCTATGTATATTCTCTCTTTCTTTTTTTGATGCTTCTTGAATCATTCAAGATTTTCCCCATAGCGACACTCAGAATTACAACTCAAGGTTTGAATTTATTTTTCCGTTCTTTCACTTTGAGAAATGCCAAACTTGTTCTTCCTTTTTTTATTCTCCAACTCGAGCTCTTTGCATATCCCATATAATACTCCCTTTGTCTTCTCCCTTTTGAAGCTGTCCTTTGAAATCTTCAGCTCTTTTTACTTCAGCTGCTCTTCCCTTTGTTTTATCTTATTGTTTTCTGTCTTTGCAATCATCTTTTGTTCTCTTTGTGAATTATATCTTTTATGTCATCCCATAATTCATCTGGTCTTCAATCCTTAATGTTCAATGCCACAAACTTCTTCCTTTTTAAAATTTTTAAATTCAGATGGGATGGGCTTGAGGTGGCATTTTGATTCTTGTGGAATTGCTTTCATTTTCCTAACTTCAATTTGAACTTGTACATGAGTCATTGATGATCGGTTCCACACTCAGCATCATTTTAACTACTGATAATAAGCTTGTTCAGCAATTCATTCCACAGATGCAGTAAGTCTGATTCTTATGCAGTACATCAGGTGAAATCCATTTGTATAGATGCCACCTGTTTCTTTTAAAAAGGTGTTTGCTTTGAATTAATCATTGAATGCACAAAATTTAATCATTCGATATCCTTCTCTCTTCTGTCTCCAAGTCCATAATTTCCAATTACCAGTCTTCCAGTTGTCTGAACAGAACAAGGGAGCACTGCATTGTTTAAAATCAAGAAGAGTGTGTGCAAGGGTTGGAGCCTTTTTCCTCACCTATTCAGTCTGACTGAGGCTCAATGTCAAGAAGACAAAGATTCTCACCACTGGACCAATCAGTAGCATCAGGATGGATGGCGAAGAGATTGAGATTGTTCACAGCTTCAGTTTGCTTGGCTCCACGGTCAACACTCTTGGCACCAGCAGCCAGGAAATAA
>NW_006400269.1:291263-296632 GCF_000299155.1 Elephantulus edwardii
ATCTGACATACTTTGGACATGTTGTAAGGAGAGACAGGTCCTTGGAGAGGGACATCATGCTTGGTCGGGTAAAGGAACAGCGCAGGAGGGGAAGACCCTCTATGAGGTGGATTGATTCAGTGACTGGGGTAATCGGGATGGGTGTGTCAGAGGCAATGCGATTGGTACAGAATAGAACAGGGTTTAGGGCTGTTGTACATAGGGTCGCTATGAGTAGCAAATGACTCGACGGCACATAACAACAACAACAATTCAGTCTGTATGTTGAGCAAATAATTTGTGAAGCTATACTATAAGGGATTGCAGTGCTTCTCACTGGTGTGCCCTGGCTGGATTATATGAAGAAGAATGTGACATCAGGAATGAAAGAAGACTGATTAACAGACAGCTTTACACATAAGAAGCAACCATGACTGCAGAAAGGTAGACTTGAATCACTTACTGAAGATCAGAAACTACAGCCTTAAATATTAGTGAGATAGGTAGACAGACATATATGTGTGTGTATAATGTATGTAACTCATTACTGTCAAGTCAGAATAGATTTATAGGTGACCCTTCAGTGGGTTTGGGGGGATGTAAATTGTACAGGAGTAGACTGCCTCCAACTTTCTGTGAGAAACCCCTGGAGAACCAGCCTTCCAGTTAGCAGAGCAATTCCCTATGAACTACGTCATTATCCTCCTTCTTCTCCGTGTGTGTGTGTACACAGAAAGTTATTGTTGTGTGCTGTCAAGAGAGGAACAGACCCACAGCTGACTCTCCAATGGATTCTCAGAGGCAGTTAATCAAATAAGAGTTAATTAATTGTTCATCCTTCTCCTATGGAGCAACTGTGAGATTTGAACCATGTGCCTCTTGGGATTGCAGCACAGCCTTTCACCACTAGACCACGGAGCTTATCTATCTATCTATCTATCTATCTATCTATCTATCTATCTATCTATCTATCTATCATCTATCTATACTTGGACCTCAGAAACTCAAAGGAAGTGTTTGTTGTTATGTGCTGTTGAGTAACATGGGACTCATAGTGACCCTGCACAACAGCTCTTAACCCTGCCCTATATCCTGAGCCAGGGTCACTGACTTCAACACACCTACCCTCATTATTTCAGTTAGTATGTCAACCCATCTCATCCAGGGTCTTCCTCTCCTGCACTGTCCCTCCACCCTTCCAAGCATGATGGTTTTCTCCAAAGACTGGTCTTTCCTGGTTACATGCCCAAAGTATTTGAGATGGAGTCTCAGAATCCTTGCCTCCAAGCAATAGCTTGCTTTCACCCTATCCAGAACCGATCTGCTAATTCTCTTGGCAGTCTATGGTATGTGTATTAAATACTCTTCTCCAGCACCACAACTCAAAGGCATCAATTCTTCTGTCATTCTTGGTCATTGTCCAGCTCTCCGATGCATAACAAGTAATTATGAAGACCATGGCCTTTATTAAGTGCACCTTACCCTCTAGACTAACATCCTTGCTCTTGAACACTCTGGAGAGGTATCTGACAGCAGGTTTTCCTATTGCAATTCGCCTTTTGATTTCCTGACTGCTGGTACCAATTGTGCTGAATATGGAACTGATCAAGCTGAAATTGTTAACAATCTCAATCTCTTCTCCATCTATCACATTGCTGCTAATTGGCCCAGTGGTAAGAATCTTTATTTTCTTGATGTTGAGCTTCAATCCATATTGCAAACTTCAGTCCTTGACCCTCTACAGTAGATGCTTCAGACCTTCCTCAGTTTCAGCAAGTAAGGTTCTATCAACTACATAATGCACGTTGTTGATGAGTCTTCCTCCAATCCCAATGCAATATTTGTCCTCATAAAGTCCATACTCTCGAATGATCTATTCTGATTGAATATCAGATTGAAAAGGTATGGAGACAGGACCCATGCCTGATGCACTCCTTTTCTGATTTTGAACCATGTGGTCTTTTCTTGCTCTGTTCTGACATTCTGTATCTCAGGTGTTCTGGGATTCTCCCCTTCTTCTCAAGGTTAGCCACAATGTGTTGTCATCTACACAGTCAAATGACTTTGCATAGTCAAATAAACACCGATTGACATTCCTCTTTTACTCTCTATTTTCAGTCAAGATCCATCTGACATTGGCAATGATGTCCATAATGGCAAGGCCTCTTCTATGGATTTCCCAGCACAGTGACAGCAGGGCCACAGATAAGATCAGAGTCCAGACAGGACTGAGCACCCTCTGCAAACAGAGAATTCTGCCCAGCCCCCCGGAGGAGATACTGGATGCCCTCTGTAAACAAAGAATTCTGCCCAGCGCAGTGTCTGAACTCTAGTCTTAGTTTAAAGATTAGGCATACCCATTGTTGTGTTGGCAACACTCAAGTATAAGGAAAATATAGTCTCTGGAGATTGAACATTTTTAGGATGATTGGCTTTAAATAAAAACCATAGGGAGACTAAGAAAGTGGCCTTTTCATAGTGCCATGCTGTGAGAGGACCTCTTCCTCAGCCTTCCCCCTTTTTCAGAATTCATTTCCTCGTGTCCCTGCTTTCTTTCTGAGTCTGGTTTGCAACACTCTTGTAAACTCAGCTTGTGTTTCTGGTAGTTCTCGTCAAAGTACTGTTCTAGTCACAATGGATAATCTTCAGCAGGATTTTTCTTGAGTGTGGTATTGTGATATTACTCGGTAATTTCTACACTCTATTGGATCACCTTTTTTTGAATGGGAATAAATATAAATTTCTTCCAATCAGTTGGCCAAGTGGTTGTTCTCCAGATTTCTTGGCACAGCCTGGTGAGCACTTCCAGGGCTGCATCTGTTTGTTGAAATATGTCAATTGGTATTTCATCCAATTCCTGCAATTTTATTTTTTGTCAATTCCTTCAGAGCAGTTTGAATTTCCTCCTTCATCACCACTGCCTCTTGAACATAAGTTGTTTTTTGAAATATTTGTGTCAACTAGTTTTCTTTTTGGTACGGTGACTACGTACTCCTTCCAACTTTTTTGATGCATACTAGATCATTCAATATTCTGCCCATAGTATCCTTAATCATTGCAACTCGAGCCTTGAATTTGTTCTTTAATTCCTCAGCTTAAGAAATGCTGAGTGAACGCAGGAGCAATGACTTTGTAAATTATTACCTAACTTGGGAGAGACTGAAGAGCATTATGCTGAGTGAACTAACTAAGTCCCACAAGGATAAATACTGTATAAAACCATTATTATAGAATGAGTGTAAGGATCCAAGAGGGGTGAGAGAGGCTGGAAGCAGAGGGATGAAAATGTGCAGGGGTGGGGGGATTAATCATGGGGTTGTACAATTTGTCGGGTGGGAGGAATGAGGAAAATTGAAAGAATTTGTTCTTGAAAACAATGTATTCGAGTTTTGTAAATAAACTAGTAGAAAATTTTAATAGTAACAAAAAAACTATGTACTTAAGTAAAAATGGGAAAAAAGAAGAAAAATAAATGCTTAGTGAGCTGACCCTTCTGATTTTCTGACTGTGCATTTCATGGTAATACTCCTTTGTCTTCCTGAGCTGCCCTTTGAAATCTTCTATTCAGCTCCTTAACTTCTTCATTTCTTCCCTTTGCTTTGGCTTCACCACATTCTAGAGCAACATTCAGAGTTTCTTCTGACATCCATCTTCATCCCTTCTTCCTCCTTTGTCTTTGGAATGATCTTTTGCATTCTTTTTTTTAATTTAAATTTATTATTAATTTCAGTAAAAATTTACAGAGACTTTGGATTTCCACTCACTCATTGTTTCACTTTTCTCCCCTCCCAACCATCCTCCCAGTACACTACCCTCTTGGAAAAGTAAAAGACAAATTCTTTCATTGTTTTACAAACCCTCACCTAGGTCCACGCCACCATGTAGCCTTGGCTCTAGGCTCCTGTCATGATAAAAATACCTAATCACATATCCCTTTTAAACACTTTTCTCCCTCATCTGTTTCAATGCAGTATACATTGGACCCATCTTTCTCAATCTCTCCCAAACCCAAGGTCAGTACTGTTTTACAACAGTGGTACCACTCAGTATTTGTCCTTTTGTGACTGAGCTACTTCACTCAGCATAATGTCCTCTAGTTTCGCCCATTTTTAATAATATTGCATGAGTTCCTTGTCTTCAATGCAGCATAGCATTCCATTGTGTGAATATACCACAACTTCTCTATCCATTCGTTTGTTGATGGGCACTTAGGTTGTTTACAACTCCTCGCGATTGTGAACAAAGCTGCAATAAACATGGGTGTACATCTATCTGCTTGGATGTCAGTTATGGTCTCTTTGGGGTATATTCCCAGTAGTGGAATTGCTGGATCAAATGGTATCTCTATTTGCAACTTTTTGAGAAAGCGCCATACCGCCTTCCACAGTGGATGTACCATTTTACACTTCCACCAACAGTGAATAAGGGTTCCAGTTTCTCCACAACCTCAGCAGCATTTGTTGCTTGCTGTTCTGTTAAATTTTGCTATTTTGACTGGGGTGAGATGATATCTCTAAGTTGTTTTAATTTGCATCTCTCTTAGAGTAAGGGATTTTGAACATTTCTTCATGTGCTTGTTAGCCATCTGAATGTTTTCTTTGGTGAAGTGTCTGTTCATATCCTCTGCCCATTTTTCTATTGGATTATTTACCTTTATCTTGTGGTGCTCAAGTTTTTATAAATTCGGAATATAAGTCCCTTATCTGATATGTCATTACCAAATACTTTTTCCCAGTCGGTGGCTACCCTTTTTAACCTGTTGGAGAAGTTTTTGGATGTGCATCCTTTTACATTCTTTATGGACAAGATTCTTGATATCTTCCCACAGCTCATCAGGCCTTCACTCTTTTGTTTTCCACAGTAGAAAACCCTCAGTGGGATTCTTTATTTCATTTACTTTTTACTTAAAAAGTGACTTTTTTTAACGTGTTAAGTGCTTTTTACATCACTCATTAGCTTGGAGCATTCACCTTGTCCTTTCTCTAGGATGTAACGAGCATAGGTTTTGAGATGGTCTGTTTCCCATTTCACAAGGTGTCTGCTCCCCAGGGAAACGCCAGGCTCATCCCAATCGATGACCAAAGGTCAGTTGTCCCACTCCCTCATGGACATGTCAAGAAAATGTTCTCAAGTACGTTTAAAGTGAATACTATTTTCCTATGGTTCTTCAAATGCTAGACATTCATTTTTACCTCTAAAATGAATTTTCTTTTTCACATTAATCTTTCTTGATCGTTTCTAATAATAATGAATGAAACAAAACAAAACTCAGAGATGCAGCCTCATCTGCACATTAGCAGGTCTGTATGGGAAAATGCAGAGGTTTTTATACCATTTACAGTAACAGCTCAGAGGCCAACTTCAAAAATGGAAGAATCAGAAACATGAGA
>NW_006400269.1:298993-304155 GCF_000299155.1 Elephantulus edwardii
TCCCTTCAGAAAATATCTTCCATTGTCCAACCCATGATCTGACAGGTGTATCTTAAGCTTTCTTGGCTTCTGAGATTCCAAAAATGTCGACTGCTGACATTTTCCTTTTGACCAGTGTCTATTGAATTTAGTTGAGCTGTCTCCAAGAGAAGGTGCCGTGTCCTGTAGAACTCCTGAGTGGATTATGTTTCCCTTTCTGCCGGAAATGCTGGGTACCTTGGAAAAACGCCTCTTTGTCTCTTATCTGGGCTGGAATTCCTTGTGCCCAGGAGCACGCAGGAAATGCTGGGTACCTTGGAAAAACGCCTCTTCGTCTCTATTTCTGGTAAATATGGAGAGGAAAATGCACTTTTACCCCCAATTTGAGGTAATGAAATTGCTTTTTTGTTTTGTTCTGGAGACACAATTTGTGTAAACGAGATAAGTGCAACAACCATTCAAGACAAGAAAGCCGAGAACGGGTAAGACAAGTGTGGGTCAAAGTTCATCATGATTTTTTGTGAGATCATCCCCATAATTAGTAGCCTGGCTGCCAACAAACATGTTCCAGTTCTCCAAGATTTCCTCTTTCGTTAGCTTCTCGTCCTTGTTTTTGTCGGACTCATACACCAAGTGCCTGGCTTCCGCCTGTGCGT
This sequence comes from Elephantulus edwardii, assembly GCF_000299155.1. Lineage (NCBI taxonomy): Eukaryota > Metazoa > Chordata > Mammalia > Macroscelidea > Macroscelididae > Elephantulus > Elephantulus edwardii. The sequence continues at coordinate 299,629 of NW_006400269.1, forward strand.
GGTCATTATCTTGAGGGAGGATCTAGGGGCGAATCTCATCTTTGTCCAACTTTCCATCCTTGTTCAGATCTCGGAATTCCCTTTCGGACAAAACCCGGTCTGGCTCAGGGCCATTGTCCTCATGTGAAAACATATCAGCAATGTACTCATCCTGATCCGCGAAGCCATCCTCATTCTTGTCATTGTCTTCCAGAGTTTCCAGAACCACAATTTCCTTCATATGCTCAAACCCCTCAGGGTGCAGGAAGGCTGTGAACTCCTCCCGAGTGGCCGTCTCGTCACCATTGAGGTCTGCGGCCTTGAACCGTCTCTAGTCACGGGGCAGCATCTTCTTAAAGGTGTGATGCTCTGAACTGTCTTGAAATTATTCCGGGTTTCCAAAGTAGTAACCATACGTGGCCTGTTCGTATTCCTCCCAGGATATTCTGTCATCTTTGTCTCGATCATAATCCTTCCAGACTTTGGCAACACTATCATAGATGTATCTCTTCTGCACCCGTTTGATCCAAGTTCTCGGCTCCTCCGTGGTAACAAAGCCATCCCCATCACTGTCGATTCTATCCACAATCTTCCCCAGCCTCTCCTGACTTTCGCTTGGTGTGAGCTGATCGAAGGTCTTGGAGTCCTCCTTGTCCAGGAAGGCCTCGTGGTCATACTGGAAGCTCTGGTTGTCCTCCGGCGGCCGCTCGTCCAGCTCCGAGTCGGGCCGCACCACGCGCTCCTTGCGCACCGTGGGCTTGGCTCGCGGGGTCCCAGGCGCCAGCGCCAATGCCAGCAGCAGCGCCAGGCAGAGCCCCAGGCTTCGATCGTGGCCGCCGAGCGCCATCGTCCACTGGAGAGGGCTGCCCTGAGCGAAGTGTAGGTCGAGGCGGCTGGCAATGGGGGTCTGAGCGCTACGAGGGCTGCGGGACTGTGGCCCAGCGCTGGGGAGGGGAAAGGCAGCCCGCCGGCCAGTGCTGGGTGCTCAGGCCTTCACTCTTTAATGCTCAAGGCCTCAAATTTGTTCCTGAGATTGATTTTTTAATTCAGGTGGAATAAACTAAAGGTCAAATTTTGGTTCTTGTGGATATAATTTTCTTTAGTTTCAGTTTGAACTTGCATATAACTAGTTGATAGTCTCTTCCACAATCAGCACCTGGCCTAGTTTTTACTGCTGATATTGAGCTTCTTCAACGATTCTTTCCACAGATGTAGTCAGTCTGATTCCTGTGCAGACCATCTGATAAGGTCCATGTATAGTCACTGTTTATGTTTCTTTTAAAAGGTATTTGCAATGAATAAATCATTGACTCTATACAATTCTATCATTTTATCTCCAGCCTTGTTTCTGTCATCAAGCCATGTTTTCCTTATTCTCCACTCCCAACTCTATATGCTGAGCAAATTATTCGAGAAGCTGGACCCTACAAAGAATAATATAGCATCAGAATCAGTGAAAGACTAAAGAATATCCTAAGTTATGCAGTTGACACAACCTTGCTTTGTTGAAAGTGAGGGCTTAAAGCACTTGCTACAAAAGATCAAGAAATAGAGCTTTCCAGAAGTCCAGGCTGGGTTTAGAAGGGGTCATGGTACTAGGGATATTGTAGCTAATGTTAGATGGATCTTGGTTGAAAGCAGGGAGTACCAGAGGAATGTCTATCTGTGTTTCAATGATTATGCAAAGGCGTTTGACTGTATGGACCATAACAAACTGTGGCTGACTCTGAGAAGAATGGGAATCCCAGAACCCTTGATCGTGCTACTGTGAAACCTATACTTGAACCAAGAGGCAGTCATCAGAACAGAGCAAGCAAATACTGCATGGTTCAAAATTGGGAAGGGCGAACACCAGGGATGTGTCCTGTCTCCATACCTTTTCAACCTACATGCAGAACAGATCATCCAGGAGGCTGGGCTCTATGAGGAGAAATGTGGGGTCAGGATTGGTAGAAGATCTATCAACAATCTGCATTATGCAGATGACACAACCCTGCTTGCTGAAACCGAGGAAGACCTGAAGTGCTTGCTGCAGAGGGTTAAGGACTGCAGCCTCCAATATGGATTGAGGCTCAATGTTGAGAACACAAAGATTCTCACCATTGGACCAATTAGCAGCATCAAGATGAAGAGATTGAGATTGTTCACAGCTTTAGTCTGCTTGGCTCCACAATCAACACTCAGCAGACAGGAAATTAAAAGACATATTGCGATGCGAAAGTCTTCTGTTAGGGACCTCTCTAAAGTGCTGAAGAGCAACGGTGTCTCTCTGGAGACTAAGGTGTGTCTGATACAGGCCATGGTCTTTGCTATCACTTGTTACGCATCAGAGAGTTGGACAATGACTAGGGAGGATAGAAGGAGAATTGATGCCTTTGAGCTTTGGTATTGGAGAAGAGTATTGAGAGTACCATGGACTGCTAAGAAAACAAATGGATTCATCCTAGAGAGGGTTAAACTGAGATGCTCCTTGGAGGCAAGAATTCTGAGGCTTCATTTGACATAGTTTGGTCATGTTGTAAGGAGAGACCAGTCCTTGGAGAAGGACATCATGCTCGGGAGAATGGAGGGCTGGCGTTGGAGAGGAAGGCCCTCTATGAGGTGGATTGATTCGGTGACTGGGGTGAATGGGATGAGTGTGTCAGAGACAATAAGATTGGCACAGGACAGAACAGAGTTTAGGGCTATTGTACATAGGGTCACTATGAGCCGCAAGCGACTCGGCGGCACATAACAACAACAACAACAATACGATTGTATCTCAACATCAAGAACAGAATTCTTACCACTGGAATAATCACGATAGGCAACATCATGATAGATGGAGAAAAGATGGAAATGGTCAACGATTTCATCTTACTTGAATTCACAATGAACAACTTTGGTACCAGCCTTCAGGAGATAAGGAGACGTATTGCACTGGGAAAGTCTGCAGTCAGGGACTGCTCTAAATTATTGAGGAATAATGACATGAGTTTGAGGACTAAAGTGCAGTCAATTCAGGCCATGATCTTTTCAATCACTTGCTATGCATCTGAGAGCTGGACAGTAATTAAAGATGGCAGAAGAATAATTGGTACCTTTGAGTCGTGATGTTGGAGAAGAACACTGAACATCCATGGACTGCCAAAAGAACAAAAAAATATGTCCTAGAGAAAGTGCAGCCAGAGTGCTCCTTGAAGGCAAGGATGATCATGTTTCATCTTACATACTATGTGCATGTTGCTAGGAGAGGCTATTCCTTGGTAAGGCACATCATACTTGGAAAGGTTGAGGATCAGCAAAAGAGAGGAAGGTCCTTAACTAGATGGATAGACACAATGGCTCTAGAGTGTCAGAAATTATGAGGATAGCACAAGATAGGACAGGGTTCAGATCTTTTGTTCATGGGGTTTGTATGGATCCTACTTAACTCAACGGCACCTAACAGCAACAACAAAACCATACGGAAGGAGACTGCTCATCTGTCTCACTCCCACAAGCTGGTGGTGGATTACAGCAGCCTGCTTTGGTGCTGGCAGTGCAATTACTGACCACTGTGCCATAAGGAATGGATGTGTGCCCAGTTCACATTTGCCTCCCCAGTACCTGGTTATCAACACTGAACAACAAAGAATCTTTGGAAGAATCCTAATCAAAAGGGGAGAAAATGGGAAATCGAATTTAAAATGGGGAAAGTTAAAAATTCTTTCAAAAACCCAGGGGCTGCGAAAACCCCCAAAAGTGTTGTTGTTATGTATGATAGGATAGGAACTGACCCATAGCTGACCCTCTGGTGGGTTTTCAGAGGCAGTTAATCACAAGGGAGGAAATGGCTCATCTTTTCCTGAGAAGCAGCTGGTGGCCTCGAAGTGCAAGCCTTCAGCATTGCAGTGCAGCTTCTTGCCACTAGGCCACCAGAGCTCCTGTAAAATATAATCTTTAAAGTTTTCATTAAAACTTAAAAAATGCCCCTCAAAACATCTATGAGATAGCATCTCAGGCCAGTAAGAATAGCAAAATTTAACAGAACAGCAAGCAACAAATGCTGGCGAGGTTGTGGAGAAACTGGAACCCTTATTCACTGTTGGTGGAAGTGTAAAATAATGCAACCCCTGTGGAAGGCGATATGGTGCTTTCTCAAAAAGTTGCAAATAGAGATACCATTTGACCCAGCAATTCCACTACTGGGAATATACCCCAAAGAGACCATAACTGACACCCAAGCAGATATATGCACACCATGTTTATCGTGGTTTTGTTCACAATAACAAGGAGTTTGAAACAACCTAAGGGCCCATCAACAAATGAATGGATAGAGAAGGTGTGGAATACTATGCTGCATTGAAAAACAAGGAACTCAAGCAATATTATTCAAAATGGGTGAAACTAGAGGACATTATGCTGAGTGAAGTATCTCAGTCACAAAAGGACAAATACTGCATGGTGCCACTGTTGTAAAAGAGGACTGACAATCAGGGTTGGGGGAGATTGAGAAAGGTGGGTCCAATAATGTATACTGCATTGAAACAGATGAGGGAGAAAACTGTTTAAAAGGGATATGTGATT
>NW_006400269.1:304262-310617 GCF_000299155.1 Elephantulus edwardii
CAGATAATCAGGTTCGGGGGGTGGGGGGGTGGGGTGCAACAATGGAAATCCAAAGTCTCCGTAAATTTTCATTGAGATTAATAATAAATTAAAAAACAACAACAAAAAAGAATAGGGGAAAAAAAACCAACCGTGAAATTTTATTTAATCCAAACAGTACAAAAAAACCAAACAGCAACAACAAAAAACAACACTCAACTAGCTGCCATAGAGTTACCCAGATTTACAGCAACCTTCCAACTGTTATTGAGGCTATGAATCTTAGTAGACAACACATCTTTTTTCTAAGGACGAAGTCACCAGAACCCCTTAATCCAACCAAGTGTGGCTTGCTTAATAAATACCTGCTTTGTGACCAAATTCTCAACACCAAAAGTTGGATAGGAAGCTTGGTATACTGTGAGTTTACAATAATGGCAAAAGTTACACAACTAGAAAAAGTAATCAGTGTCTTGAATTGTACATGTAGAAACTGCTGATCTGATGATTTGTTCCGGGTAAGACAATATGTGATAGCGCAGAACAGTGAAAGGTTCAGATCTGTTGTCCAGAGTCGTCTCGATGGCACCGAATTACAACAAATGCTGTATATATTTCAACACCAAAAAAATTAATTTCAGAAAGAAAAAAGTATTCAGCACTAAACTTTATAAAGGAAGCAGCTAAGTGGCCCTGGCGGTCCAGGACGATCTAGCTCAGCAGCTGCTCCTGCAGCGCCAGCCCCTGCGGGCTTCCACATAACTGCTGCCACAATTAATCAACTGACCATCAGCTCGTCAGTCGTTCAAACTGGACTCACCTGTGGACTCGGCCGCCGCGACCCCTACGGCACTTAATCAGGACCTATCATACATGTTCTTCCAATCAAAGATCCCAAAGGGAGGGCAGTTTTTGACTGTTGTCCCGCCCTCCATTCCTTGACTCTAATTGGTGGTTTTCAAACGAGTAGTGTCCAATGAAAGCCGGTGAACACACACACACAGCGCGCTATGCTTGAACCTAATGCAGTGTTTGAAGACGAACTGTCTCGGCGGTATCATGGTGGGGTCTGGGCTCAGCGCCGCCGCCGCCGCGGCTGTCGGTGAGTAAACAGTCTTTCGCCTCTTGCAGGCGTTGGAAAACGGGTGGGAAAGAAAAGAAGGAAAGAGTCAGTGTAAAGATGGCGTCGATCCGCCTGCCTCCTGCCAGCCTCGGTCTCCGGGTGTTTCCCGTCCCGGGCGCAGCCTCCTCGCTAAGGCCCCGCGAGCTGCGGTCCGGGACTGCACTTTCCGGAACGCTGGCAGGGCTGGGGGCGCCATTGGGCCCACCCGGTGGGGTCCAGCAGGCCAGCGGAAAGCTGTCACACTTCAGTGACTGAAGGCGCCCATAGGCGGCCGTGACTCGTGCTGACCTGGCCCGCAGTCCCCTGCCTCCCTGGGCGGCGCTCTTAGCTCGGCCCCGCGGGCGGCTGCAGCCTGGAACGCACCAGCAAAGCAAACCCCTCCAGCTTATTGCTGTCTGTCGGGACCCGTCGGTGACCAGCCACCGGGTTTCGGAGGCGTAGATCGCTCGGAAGGAGATTGCCCATCCTTTTCTTTCAGAGCTGCAGGTGGATTCGAACCGTTAGAGACGTGAGCTATGGGTCAGAGAGGCAGATCCCTAAGGACTGCCGCACCCGAGCTCCACACAGCTGCTCAGACGGCTACAAGTCCTGGGTCCCTTGACCTCCTCTTAGATGGACCTGAAGCTCTTTCTTGCTCTTCAAAGCCCTCTAGTTCGGATAGTGTCTTCTCCAGAATACACACAGAATTTTGATCTTTTAATCATACCTGCTAATCATAGGTGCTGAGCACTTTACTGGGCAATATACACAATTTATAAAGCTCAAAAACCACTGTCAGCTGTGAGTTGCTTCTGAATCACAGTGATCCTTTGTTGGGATTCCAACCACTAGCCTTTCTAATAGTAACCATCAAGACCACTAAAGTGTGGTTGTGGTGATGGTTATTAGGTACTGTGTTATGAACAACGCATCCTGAGCCATCCTCATTACCGCTGACACATGTGAGCCCAGGGTATTAGAGGGTGTGTGTGTGTGTGTGTGTGTGTGTGTGTGTGTAAGTTGTGAGGTTGCCTAAGAGGACTGACTATCCCATGGGTTGCCAAAAGAACTAACAAGACTGTCTTAGAGAAAGTGGAACCAGAGTGCTTCTTCGAGGTGGGGAATGGTGAAACTTCATCTTACATACTTTGGGCATATTAGGAGGGGCCAGTCCTTGGAGAAGGACATCATGCTTGGAAAGGTGGAAAGTCAGCAAAGTAGAAGAAAAACTTTAATGAGATGGGTTAACACAGTAACTTTCATTGGGCTCAAGCATATCAGAGATGGTAAGGATGGCACAGGATAACACAGGGTTCAGATCATCACTCTGAGCAGTGGTCAACTCCATGGCACCTAACAACAAGGACAGACATTACTGTCCCCATTTTACCAGCTCTGTGGCACAAAACAAACTAACTTGCTAGATGTCACAGCTGAGATTCCTACCTCATCAGTCAGACTCAGTCTTAGTTCTCTGCATTGCTTTGTTTGGACCTGAAACATTGCATTCTTCCTGTCTCATGTGGATGCATCAGAGTAAGCTGTCAAAATATGGGGGAACTGAGTTCTATGAGACCAAGCATAGTTTTATACCACTATAATTTTTGTTTTGTTGGGGATGATTATAGTATTTTCAACCACCTAGTCCTCTCAGTTTCCATCTCTTAAATTCCCATAAGGCTTTCTTTGCCACTTATATGACACCTGTCTTGTGCCTTATATCAGTGTCTTCTTATATAATCATTTTATATTGGTTTGTTTACAAAGTTATAAACATTGAGTTTCATACAATCATTCCCATTCATTATATTTTATAAAACTAATCAACATTGAACTATGCCCACAATTGTTCTTTTCAGATCCCCACCAGATATTTCCTATTTCTTTTACCCACCCTTCCCTCCATCCATCAAATTGTGCAAATTTATGATTTCCTACCTGCCCATCCTCACCCCTCTGCTCCTCCCCGCCCCTTGGATCCTCATTCACTAGTTTTACTAGTTATCTTTCTAGTTTTACAGTAATGGCCTTAGACAGTATTTGTCCTTATGAATCTGAGTTAGTTCACTTAGCATAATGCTCTGTCTCTTCTAAGTTATGTAGTAATTTTCAAAATAATTGCTCCTGAGTGCTACATAGTTTGCCATTTCCTGAATAAACCACAATTTCTTGATCTATTGTGGTTGGACATTTCCATTTTCTTGGAATAGTGAGTAATGCTGCTATGAACATCAGTGTACAAATCTCTGTTTTGTGCGTCAGTTCTCATTTTCTTGGGGTATATTCCAAACAGACTTTCCCATGGCAATGTGCCTTTTAATTTCCTGGCTGCTGGTGCCAAGACTGTTGACTATGGAGCCAAGCAAACTAAAGCTGTGTACAATCTCAATCTCTTCACCATCCATCCTAATGCTGCCAATTGGTCCACTGGTGAGAATCTTTGTCTTCTTGACATGGGAAAGTCTGCTGTTAGGGACCTCTCCAAAGTACTGAAGAGCAATGGTGTCTCTCTGGAGACTAAGGTGCATCTGATACAGGCTTTGGTCTTCCCAATCACTTGTTATGCATCAGAGAGTTGGACAATGACCAAGGAGGATAGAAGGAGAATTGATGCCTTTGAGCTGTGGTGCTGGAGAAGAGTATTGAGAATACCATGGACTGCTAGGAAAACAAACAGATTTTTCCTGGAAAGGGTTAAACCGGGTGGCTCCTTGGAGGCAAGAATTCTGAGGTTCCATCTAACATACTTTGGACATGTTGTGAGGAGAGACAGGTCCTTGGAGAGGGACATCATGCTTGGGAGGGTGGAGGGACAGCGCAGGAGAGGAAGGCCCTCTATGAGGTGGATTGATTCAGTAACTGGGATAATTGGGATGGGAGTGTCAGAGACGGTGCGATTGGCACAGAGCGGAGTTTAGGGCTGTTGTACATAGGGTCGCTATGAGTGGCAGGCGACTCGATGGCACATAACAATAACAACATATTCCAAACAGTAGAATAACTAAGTCATATGGAATTTCTATGTTTAGCTGTTTGAGGGAACGCCAAACTACCTTCCAGAGTGGTTTTATTTTACAGTCCCACCAACAGTGTATGAGAGTTCCTATCTCTCCACATCCCCTCCAGTATTTATTACTTCCTGTCTTGTTAAACATTGCCACTGCTACTGGGATGAGATGGTATCTCATTGTGATTTTGATTTGCATTTCTCTTATTGCTAGTGATTTTGAGCATTTCTTAATGTGTCAGTTGGCCATCTGGATGTCTTTGTGAAAAGTCTTTTCACGTCTTTTGCCCATTTTGTAATTGAGTTATTTTGTTATTGTGAAAGCCCCGTGGGATTCTGTAAACTTTTGTTATGAGATCCTTGTCTGAGATGGTATTGCCAAATATTTGTTCTCAGTTAGTAGGTTTTCTTTTCACCCTGTTGGAAAAAGGTTTTGATGTGCAGAGATTTAATCTTTAGAAGGTCCTATTCATCAGTTTTGTCTTCTGGCTGTTTATTTCTGGCTATTTGTCAGCCTGTTTATACCATGGGCTAAGCCTTCTAAGTTTGATCCCCATTTTGTCTCTTATGGTCTTCATGGTTTTGGGGCTTAAACCGTAGGTCTTTGATCCACCTTGCATTGATTTTTGTGTATGGCGAGAGGTTTACATACTGCTTCAGCTTTCTGCAGGCAGTAGTCCAATTGGTTATTTTTTTCTTAATAAAATTTTTTGTTTTAATTGGGTTTTAACAGAAATCAACAGAAGTTAGCTTTTCATCCATTCATTGTTGAATATTTTACCCCTTTCCCTGTCTTTCCCCTCCCCCAGTTCACATTTTAAAAAATATTCGCTCACTGTTGCTCAATTACCTCCCTCCCCGAAGTCCTCTTTGCAACGTACCTCTTATTATCTGTCTTCGTACATATAATGCCTAATCATATATTCCCTTTAAACAGTTATTTTATCTGTTCTAATGCAGTATTCATTATTCATCCCCCCTTTATTTTTTGTTTCCCCCAACCACTGTCTTAGTCCTGTTTTCTAACAGTGATGTATAAAATATTTGTCCATTTGTGATGGAGATATTTCACTCAACATAATGTCCTCAAGGATCATCCATGCTGTGTAAGATTTTATGAATTCATTGTTGTTCAGTGCTGCATAGTATTCTATTGTGTGAATCTGCCATAATTTTTCTATCTTTTCATTTGCTGATGAGCACTTTAGTTGCTTCCATCTCTTTGTTATTGTGAATAATGCAGCATATAGGTGTGCATCTCTCTGTTTGTAGCTCTGGTTTTTTTAGGGTATATTCCTAGTACTGGAATTGCTATAGCAAATGATACTTATATTTCCACCTTTTTTTTTAAAAGCCCCATACTGCCTTTGATAGTGGTTTTACCATTTTACACTCCCACTGATGGTGAATAAGGATTTTAATCTCCACACCCTTGCCAGTATTTGTTATTTGCTGCTCTGCTGAACTTTTGTTATTTTTACTGGGTTTTACAGGATACTCCACCTCAACAAGAAAAGGTAAACAACCCAGTCACAAAATGGATTCAGGACACGAATAGACACTTCACCAAAGAAGATAGTCAGATGGCAAACAAGCACACGAAGAAATGTTCAAAATCTCTAGTAGTACAGTTTTGCCGGCACCATTTGTTGAAGAGGTTGCCATTTCCCCATTTGATAGGTTTTGAACTTCCTCCTTCATCATCAAAGGCTCTTGACCATATGTTGTTTCATGAAATTCTTCTGTGTCAGCCAATGCTTTTTGGCATAGTGCAAATGCTTTTACATAGTCAATGAAACACAGATAGACATTCCTCTGATACTATCTGCTTTCAGTGAAGATCCAGCTAACATGGGCTATAATATCCCTCAATCTCTTCTCCATCTATCACAGTGCTTGCTGCCAGTTGGCCCAGTGGTAAGAATCTTTGTTTTCTTGTTGATAAGCTTCAATCCATATTGAAGGCAGCAGTTTGTTTCCTTATTGACTATCAGCTACACATGGATTAATTTCTGGGTTCTTAATTATATTCCACTGGTCTTTGTACTTGTCATTGTACCAGTACCATGGTGTTTTGGTTATTAGAGCTGTGTAGTAGGTCTTGGCCAAGTGGTTGTTCTCCAGATTTCTTGGCACAACTTGGTGAGCACTTCCAGGGCAGCATCTGTTAGCTGAAATACTTCAATTGGTATACCATCTATTCCTGGGGCCTTATTTTTTGCTATTTCCTTCAAAGCAGCTTGAACTTCTTCCTTCATCACCATAGG
>NW_006400269.1:312222-314902 GCF_000299155.1 Elephantulus edwardii
GATTGAGATTGTTCACAGCTTCAGTTTGCTCGGCTCCACAATCAACACTCTTAGTACCAGCAGCCAGGAAATCAAGAAACATATTGCGATGGCAAAGTCTGCTGTTAGGGACCTCTCCAAAGTACAGAAGAACAATGGTGTCTCTCTGGAGACTAAGGTGCGCCTGATACAGGCCATGGTCTTTGCAGTCACTTGTTATGCATCAGAGAGTTGGACAATGACTAGGGATGATAGAAGGAGAATGGATGCTGTTGAGCTGTGGTACTGGAGAAAAGTATTGCATGTACCCTGGACTGCCAAGAAAACAAACAGATTCTTCCTGGAGAGGGTTAAACCAAGCTACTCCTGCTTTGTCGGACATACTTTGGTCATGTTGTAAGGAGAGGCAGGCCCTTGGAGAGGGACATCATGCCTGGTAAGGTGGAGGGATAGCGCAGGAGGGGAAGACCCTCTATGAGGTGGATTGATTCAGTGACTGGGGTAATTGGGATGGGTGTGTCAGAGACAATGCGATTGGCACAGGATAGAGCAGGGTTTAGGGCTGTTGTACATAGGGTTACTATGAGTCACAAACGACTCCATGGCACATAACAACAACAACAGTAGGTCTTGAGATCAGGAAGTGCTATACCTTCTTCTTTATTCTTATTTTTCAGAAATACTTTGCTTATTCGAGGTCTCTTTCCTCTCCAAATAAACTTGTGAATTGCCTTTTCTATCTCTTCAAAGAATGAACCTTGGTATCTATATTGAGATTGCATTAAACAGATAGATTGATTTTGGTAGGATTGTCATTTTCACTATATTGAGTCTTTTTATCCATGACAGGGAACATTTTTCCATTTATTTAGGTCTTTTAATTTTTCTTACAGAAGTGTTGCTGTTTACTTTGTAAAGGTCTTTGTGTCTCTTGTTGTTATGTGCCATCAAGTCACTTTCAACTCATAGCAAACCTCAGTACAATAGTTCTGAACCCTGCTCAATCTTGAGCCAAGTTCATTGACTCTGGTGCACCTATTCCCATTACCTCAGTCACTAAGTCAAGCCACCTAATCCAGGATCTTCCTCTTTTGCACTGTCTTCCATATGCCTGGGGTACACCCTTCCCTATTTTGAACCATGTGGTGTTTCCTTGCTCTGTTCTGACAATTGCCTCCTGGTCCAAGTTTAGGTTCATACAGTATTTCCTTTAGTCAAATGCCTTTGCATAGTCAATGAAGCACAGATAGACATTCCTCTGGTACTCTCTGCTTTCAGCAAAGATCCAGCTAACATTGGCAATAATATCCCTAGTGCCATGGCCTCTTCTAAACTGAGCCTGCACATCTGGTAGTTCTCTGTTGCTGTGCTATTCTAGTTATTTTTGGATTATTTTCAGCAGGATCTTGCTTACACGTGATATAATGATATTGTTCGATAATTTCCATACTCTGTCTGGTGACCTTTTTTTTTGAATGGGAACAAATATGGATCTCTTCTAGTCAGTTGGCCCGGTAGTTGACCTCCAGATTTCTTGGCACAAACTGGTGAGCATACCCAGGGCCATGTCTGTTTGTTGAAGTATGTCAATTGACATTCCATCAATTACTGGGGACTTGTTTTTTGCCATTTCCTTCAGAGCAGCTTGAACTTCCTCCTTCATCATCAAAGGCTCTTGGTCATATGTTGTTTCATGAAATTCTTCTGTGTCAGCCAATGCTTTTTGGCATAGTGCCTCTGTGTACTCCTTCCATCTTCCTTTGATGCCAGTTGGGTTTCCCCCCTAATTATTTCAATTTGTTGTTGGTGGTAGTAAATGGTATTACTTTCTTAAGTAATAAATAGTATTACTTTATTATTAAGTGGTATTAATCTAATTAAATGGTATTACTTCTCACAGAGAAGTTTCCTTCTCTGTGTTTTCTTTGTTACTGTAAAGGAATCTCACTGACTTTTGGATGTTGATTGTATATCCTGCCACTCTAATAAATTGGTCTACTAGTTCTAACAGTTGTTTTTTTTAATACTTGAGGTTTTCTGCATACACCATCATATCATATGTATATAACGAGAGTTTCATCATGTCTTTACCAGTCTGGATGCCTTTTGTTTCCTTCTCTTCTTGTATTGCCCTAGCCAGCACTTCCAATACTGTATTGAGTAGAACTGGTGACAATATGCATCCTTGTCTGGTTCCTGTTTGCAAGGAAAATGCTTTTAGTCTTTCTTCATTGAGAATATTGGCTCTTGGTTTTGTGTATATTCTTTTCACTACGTTGAGGAATTGGAAGCAGGAGCAGCTTCCGTAATAGCTTGTCTCCGGAAACCCTGTGAACCTGGAGAGAGGATGAGAGACACACAAGTGTTTAGGACTCTCCTTGTTTAGGAGTCTCATCCTGCGACTCAATGGCACTTAACAACAACAACATGTTGAGGATATTCCCTTCTATTACTATTTTGCTGAGTGTTTTTAATCAGGAAAGGGTGTTGGATTTTGTCAAGGCATTTTCGGCATTAATTGCTAGGATCATGTGGTTTTTTATTAATTGCTTTGTTAATGTAATTTCAGAATCATCTCAGGGACAGGTTTGAGGCCTTGAACACTAATGAACGAAGACCAGATGAGTTGTGGGAGGATGTTAAATGTATCATCCAGGAAGAGTGCAAACGGTCATTACAAAGACAGAAGAGGAAGAAAAGA
>NW_006400269.1:317785-319089 GCF_000299155.1 Elephantulus edwardii
GTTGACTGTGGAGCCAAGCAAACTGAAGCTGTGAACAATCTCAATCTCTTCACCAGCCATCCTGATGCTTCCAATTGGTCCATTGGTGAGAATCTTTGTCTTCTTGACATTGAGCCTCAATCCATATTGAAGGCTGCAGTCTTGCCCCTCTGCAGCCAAGCGCTTCAGGTCCTCCTCAGTTTCCGCAAGCAGGGTTGTATTTGCATAACGCAGATTATTGATAGATCTTCCACCAATCCTGATGCCACAATTCTCATAGAGCCCTGCCTCCCAGAGAATTTGTTCTGCATACAAGTTGAAAAGGTATGGAGACAGGACACATCCCTGGGGTACACCCTTCCCAATTTTGAACCATGCAGTGTTTCCTTGCTCTTTTCTGATGACTGCCTCTTGGTCCAAGTATAGGTTTCTCATTAGCACGATCAAGTGTTCTGGGATTCCCATTCTTCTCAGAGTCAGCCACAGTTTGTTATTGTCCGCACAGTCAAATGCCTTTGCATAATCAATGAAACACAGATAAACATTCCTCTGAACTCCCTGCTTTCAGCTAAGATCCATCTAACATTAGCTACAATATCCCTAGTACCCACAACCCCTTCTAAACCCAGCCTGGACTTCTGGCAGTTCTCTGCTGATGTGCTGTTCCAGTGTTTTTGAATAATCTTCAGTAGAATCTTGCTTCCATGTGAAATCAATGATACTGTTCTAAAGTTTCCACACTCTTTTGGGTCACCCTTCTTTGGAATGGGAACAAATAAAGGTCTCTCTAGTCAGTTGGTCAAGTCGTTGTTCTTCAGATTTCTTGGCACAATTTGGTGAGCACATCCAGTGCAGCATCTGTTAGTTGAAATATGTCAATTGGTATACCATCTATTCCTGGGGCCTTAATTTTTGCTGTTTCCTTCAAAGCACCTTGGACTTCTTCCTTCATCACCATAGGCTCTTGTTCATATAACGTTTCATTAAATTCTTCTGTATCTGCCAATTCCTTTCAATACAGTGACTCAGTATATTCTTTCCATCTTCTTTTAATACTTCTTGGATCATTTAATATTATGCCTAAAGCATCTTTGATTATAACAACTAGAGGTTTGAATTTGTTCTTCAGTTCCTTGAGCTTAAGAAATGTTGAGTGAATTTGGCCCTTTTGATTTTCTGACTACAGCTCCTTGCACATTTCATTGTAATATTTTGCCCTTTGGAATCTTCTGTTCAACTCTTTAGTATCTTGAATTCTACCTTGTGTTTTGGCTTCTCTGTGCTCCAGTGATATATTCAGAGTTTCTTCTAACATCCATTTTGGT
>NW_006400269.1:319384-329306 GCF_000299155.1 Elephantulus edwardii
TGTGTGTGTGTGTGTGTGTGTGTGCGCACGCGCGTGCGCACGAGTGCTTTTGGATTTTATTGGCAAGGATTTTGACATCTTTATTTATGAAATATGTTGGTTTGTAGTTTTCTTTTCTTGGAATAATCTTTTCCTTGTTTTGGTGTTAGGGGTTATGCTTGTTCATAGAATGACCCTGGAAGTGTTTCTTCTTTTTCTATTTTTTTTTTTAAATAATTCAAGTAGAATTGGTGAGAGATCTTCTTTGAGTGTTTGATAGAATACAGTCATAAAGCCATCTGGTCCAGGACTTTTTTGTTTTGTTTTGTGGAGAAGACTTTTTATCATCTGTTCATTTCTTCTTTTGTGATGGGTCTATTCAAGTGGTCCACATCTGTTCATGTCAGTCTGGGTAGGGTATGAGTTTCAAGGAATTTGTCCATTTCCTTTAGGTTTCAAATTAAGAGTATTTTCGTAGTATACCTATATTATAGATTTCATTTCCTCTGGCTCTGTTGTGATGTATCTGTGTCTTCTTTTTTTTTAGTTTTCAAATGGCTTGTCAATTTTATTGACCCTTTCGGAAAACCAGGTTCTGCTTTTATTGATGTTTCAATTGTTTTTCTGTTTTCTGTCTCATTGATTTCAGCTCCTGTCCTTATAATTTCCTTTCTTCTAGAGGCGAGGGGCTGAGATTGTTGTTCTTTTTCTATTTGATGAAGGTGTTGAGTTAGATCATTAATTTTGCTTCTTTGTTTTTTATGTGCATGCTTATTGCTATGAACTGCCCTCTGAGGACTGCCTTAGCTGCACCCCAGAGGTTTTAGTATGTTGTATTTTTATTTTCATTTATTTCAAGGAATTTTTTTAATTTCATTCTTTATTTCTTCTATAACCCAATCATGTTCTAGCAGGGTGTGTTTGAGCTTTACTTTCATGTGGTTAACTTCTAGTTTTATGATATTGTGGTCTGAGAAGTTACTTTGTATTATTTCCGTGTTTTAATTTGTTGAGGCTTATTTTGAGCCCTTATATATGATGATTCTGGAGAATGTGAACTTGAGAAGAAAGCTAATTGAGTTTTACTTGGGTACAGTACCCTGAATACATCCACAAGTTCAAGTTGGCTGATTTAACATTTTCTACATCTTTAAGTTTCTTTTTAGTTGACCTATCCTTTGGTTAATTGTTGTTGTTGTGTACCATAGAATTGGAACCAATGCATAGCTGACCTCCAGTACATTTCTGTCTTGCTATTCTGGGTTGCGTTTTCATGCTTTTCTGTTATTTCCACTATTATGTTTGCTAGATCCTCTCTGTCTTGTGATATTTTTTTAAGTTTTTGTACCTTTTTATCTATAGTTTCAATTCTTTCATCTTTTGCATTTTCTTTCATAGTGGTTCAAATTGTTCCTCATTGATATGTTTCTTCTAGTTCCCTGTCTCTAGAGTATTTGATTTCTTAATGGCTTCCAGTGTTTCTTATAACCAATATTTCTTATATCACAGTAACTTTTGTTTGTCTTACTTCTACCAGTAGCTTGAAACTTCAGGACAGAAACCTCTCCATCCCTTCTTAAAAGCTTGCATTGGAAGTGACTCATATGTATTTGCCATGAGCCCTCTAACCTAGTCTGTTTATCGTTGGTCCTAATGGAAACTGTGTCAGAGTTTGTAAGTAAAAGTAAATATTCCTGTCAGAAAAAAAATTAAAATAAAAAAATAAGACCATGCCTCCCTCACCATCTCAGATGGCACAATTTCCACGCAAAGCACAGCATGTTATGGCTCAGAATGTTGGCTATTATTAGCAAGATCTCTGCTGTTGAAAAACCAATTTCAAATCTTGGCTTTGCCAATATGTGAAATGAACGTTATTTACCTTCTCTATGTTTCAGACTAAGGAGCTCTGATTGGCTGGTGATAAGGAGTTATGCTGGGGGGAGAAAGAAGGGCAATCTTCTCCCAGGAAATTTACTGGCTCTGAAAATGTGCTGGAGAGGGTTAGACTCAGCTGAGTCTGTTCCAACTTGATGGCAAATAACTTATTTCACACTGTAAAATACATGATAGAATTGTTATGAGATTTCACTGATTAATATAAATATATATGGCTAGGATTGGACTTGAAATTTAAATGTTCAATAAATTATATTATTGTTAGTATTAATGCTAGTACTAGCAGGAGTAGCATCCACTTCCATAATAGCTTGCCTCTGGAAACCCTATGAACCTGGAGAAAGGATGAAAGTCACACAGGTGTTCAGGACTTTCATTCATAGGGTTGCTATGAGTCGCCTTTGACTTGACAGCACTTAACAACAACAGTATTAATTTTAGGAAAATTGACAGGATTACAGGACTTTCAATATTGGTCAATGCCAAAATTATTCTGGAAAAATGGCATCTTTCATAATGTAAATGAAGTGGCTAAAATCCCACACTCAAGTTCTACTGTCTGCTTGCTTCCTGTTTTGCAGAGGAGCGGCAGAGACAGCTCCAGGAGTATCTGGCAGCCAAGGGCAAGCTGAAGTGCCAGAACGCCAAGTGAGTTTCTTTCCACAGTTGGACAAGCTTTGTTGCTCTGGTTACTGTTACTAACAGAAGCTTAAGCTTTTCAAAACATAGTTCTTTTGTTTTCAGAGTCGACTCAGGCTACATGAGGAATCTATGAATAAAAGGGTGTGACACCAGGCATGGCAAAAACTCCTGGACAGTACCTAGTCCACTGGCAAAGCTTTTAAACGCTGGTGGACTCCAGAGGAAGGAGGGGGAATGTTTAAAGTATAACTTACCTGTGTTGGAAGTTTTTCCTGCTACTCCTTCTTTTCCTGGAAAAGTGATTCTCAGTAATGCCATTTTCTTCAAGAAATTGAATGGCCCTGTTTCTGCTGTTTCTTCCTCGGAGAGGAGAGCAGTTACGATCAGCCAGCAGCAGCAGCATACCAGCATCCTCCTTCCTGACAATGCCCTTTACCTATTCAGCACTTAACCTTCAGGTGGACAGAATGTGATCACTTCCTTTTTATATTTCATTGACATATTTTTAATGCTCTTATTTGTTTAGCATTCATGTACTTTCTCCCCTTTTCACAAGCTGAATTTGTATTTTACATTCTTTTTTCATTAGCTTTCTGCTTTTTTCTTTTTCTTTTATAAAATTTTTATTTTATACTGGTTTACTTACAAAGGTTGTATACATTGTTTTTAGGTTGTGTTTTGGGTGTTTTTAGCACCATGAATGTTAAAAATTCTGTTTCCTTTACTAAGTGAAGAAAATTCATTTATTCAAGTATTAAATGCAACCTGCAAAGAGTAACTCTGGTGGTACAGTGGTTAAACACTAAGCTGTGAACTGAAAGGCCAGTGGTTCAAACCCACCAGAATCCAACAGACAAGAAATGTGACAGTTGGCTTCCAGGAACATTATTGTTTTGGAAATCTCAGAGGGCACATATCTCCTTGTCTGGTAGAGTCACTGTGAACTGGAATCCACTCAAGGTCACAAAGTAACAGCCTGTGATACATCAGTCACTGTAGATGCAGGAGATAGATGAGTAACAAGATTAAAAGATTCCCCACCCTCCCAGGACTTATATTTTTTATGGGAGAGGCTGGCTTCAAATAGGACATCAATCACAAAGTGTCTATTAGTCTGGCAATTGGTTTTGGTCTGGAAAGATTAAAGCCTTCTATGTTTTCCTCTTTTAAAAAAAACTCTAACTCTCTAACTTAATTAATTTTATATATATCCCAGATTTTTTTAATTGTATTACTTTTCTCTCCTGAAAATTAACTATTTGAAGACACTTAAACCAAGGAATTTTTATAAATAAGCATTTTATTATCTTACTTGGCACTTTCTCTCCAAGACATACTACATTGCTATATTCAGGAAATGATGACTAAAGGAATAAGACTATGCAGATAAGTAGAGCACATATTTCATAAATATTGATAGACTGCTATCTTTATGCATAAGATATCTCTCAAAGGATCACACATACAAAAAGCAGTTATGCTCTCTATGGAAGAAAATAGCAACAAGACGGGAAACTTTTTACTACATACTGAATTATTTTATCATATCCACAAATTCTAATAATTTAAAATGCGAATTATAATAATTCTAGTCGCTATTTGTGCTAAGTCTTGAGTTTTCTACACTAAGGCTTAATATCATTTTGTCTTTTACAGGCCTAATCTAAGAGTTAACAATATCTTCCCAAATCCTGTACCTTCTAAATCTGTGAGTAGAAACTAATCTTTTTTAAAATACCCACTTTCATTTGTTTGTTTTTTAGGTATTTTTCATTCACATTGTTTTTCATGCAATCATCCCACATATTGTGTCTTACAAAATTAATCATGATTAATCTATGCCCATTATTACTCTGTCTTTTCAGAACCTCACTGGATATTTCCTAATTCCTTGACACTCTCTCTCCACCCACCAAACTCTGACCCCTCCCATCTCCCACTCAGCCCCCCTACTCTCTCACTTTCTCTCTTGGGACATTTATACAAATATTACTAGTTACCCTTCTGTTTTTACAATAATATCCTTATGCACTATTTGTCCTTATGAGCCTGAGTAAGTTCACTTAGCATAATGCTCCATAGCCTTTCCTATGTTATATAGTATATTTTAAAATCATTGCTCCTGAGTGCCAAATAGTATTTTATGATGTGAATGTACTACAATTTCTCAATCCAGTTGTTTGTTGATTTGAGCTGTTTCCATGTTCTTGCTATAGTTAATAATAATGTTATGAACATCAATGTACAAATCTCCATTTGTGTCTCAGTTCTGCTTTTCTTGGGGTATATTCCTAAGCAATGGAATAGCTGGGTCATATGGGATTCTGTGTTCAGCTTTTTAAGGAAGCGCCAAACTGCTTTCCAGCATGGTTGTACCATTTCATACTCCCACCAACAGTATGAGAGTTCCTATCTTTCTGCATCCTCTCCAACATTTATTGCTTGCTGTAAACTTTTGCCCCTGCTACTGGGGTGAGATGAAATCTCATTATAGTTTTGATTTGCATCTCTCTCATTGGCAGTGATTTTGAGCATTTCTTCATGTGTCTGTTTGCCACATGAATGTCTTCCTCTGTGAAAAGTCTTTCCGTGTCTTTTGCCCATTTTGTAATTGGGTTATCCGTCCTATTTTTAAAATTAAAAAAATCACATATTTTAAAAGATAGCATATTGTGGCTGACCAAAATTAACACCCGTAAGTAGTCTTTGCTCCCCTTAATAGCTAGTGTTATACTTAGTTTAATAATAGTACAATAAATACTTAGAACATAGCTGACACTTTTGATCTGTATGAGCTCACTGAGTCCACATACAACTTAATGAGATATTTGTACCTTTAAGTATATCCATTTTATAGATGAGGGAAATGATCACAGAAAGGTTCCCAAGGTCATATAGCTATTAAGTGGCACAAATGAGTGCCTGTGCTCTTAACTGCTTTGTTATTCTGTTATTAAACAACTCGGTAGTCATTAAAAGACCACATCTGTGTTGGATCTTCCAAACTGCTAAACTAGAATATGCTTCCTAATTAATTCAATTAAGCTGGATTGTGAGTGGTGGTTGGTGGTGATGTTAGTGCTATTGAGTCTACTATGACTCATTGACCCTATGAACAAGGGATCTGAAACCTGTCCTTTCCTGCTCGATCCTCACCATCTCTGATTTGCTTGAGCCCATTCATTCAATCACTGTATTGAGAGTCATCTTGTTAAGGATCTTTCTCTTTTATGCTGACCCTCCTCCTTTATATGCATGATGCTCTGTTCCAAGCACTGGCCCCTCCTAACAACATGCTCAAAGTATGAGAAATGTAACTTGATCATCCTTGCCTCCAAAGAGCACCCTGGTTGAGCTGTCTCTAAGACATAATTGTTCTTTTGACAGTCCATGGGATAGTCTTCTCCAACATAACAACTCAAAGACATTGATTCTTCTTCTGTCATCCTTATTCATTGTCTAGCTTTCAGCTGCATAGCAAGTAATTGAAATGATTATGCTTTGGATTGGATGCACCTTACTTTTTTCTTTTTTTATGTTTTAGTGACACTTTTCCTTGCTTTAATGTTTTCTTCTTTTGAAATGAGCTCTCAATTACAAAATATCAAGCTACACTCAGAAGCAGGTGTAGAAAATGCCAATGGTTGGCACAGTACCCCTTACTTTTTAAACTGACATCATTGCTCTTTAACACTTTGAAGCAGTCCTTGACAGGATATTTTCCCAATACAACATGTGTTTGGATTTCTTGATTATGGATGAAATAACTGGTAGTTTTAATCATTTCTTCATCTATCATGATGCTGCCTGTTGGTGCAATGATGAAGATTTTTATTTTCTTGATTTGAAATGTAATCCATATTGAAGGCATGGTAAAACATGGTAAAGTTTTAGTATTGAAGAAATTAGCCTTCCAGAAAGCTGAATATAAAAACTCCATATTAACCCAGCTATCCCACTGTTTGGAATATATCCCAAGAAAATGAGAATTGAGGCACCAACGGAGACTTGTACACCAGTGTTTGTAGCAGCATTATTTACCATCACAAGATCTCAGCCTGGGCTGTACAGCCACAGTGGACCCACGTTCAAAATATGGCAACTTTGAAAGATATTACAGGTGACTGAAGTCAGTAAAAAACATTCAGAAAATTATCAAGTCTATGAAAATGGTAGCAGCAGCAAAATATGCCTGAGCAGAAAGGGAGCTGAAACTAGCTCAGGTATATGGAGTCGGATTGCTGGCTTTCTATGAAAAAGCTCCTGAAGGCAAGAAGAAACACCTCATTATAGGTGTATCCTAAGATTGAGGGCTTTGTGGTGCTGTTCATTCCTCAGTTGCCAAATAGATGAAAAGTGAGGTAGCCACGCTTACAGCAGCTAGAAATGAAGTTAAGATTTTTGGGTTTGGAGATAAAATCAGGGGCATCCTGCATAGGACTCATTCTGACCAATTTCTGACATTTAAGGAAGTGGGAAGGAAGCCTCCTAATTTTGGAGATGCATCAGTTATTGCCCTTGAATTGAACTCTGATTATGAATTTGATGAAGGATTCATCATCTTTAATCGATTCAGGTCTGTCATCTTTTATAAGACTGATGGGGGAAAAGCCAATATTTTCCCTTAATACCATACCTTAGTGCTGAAAGTACGAGTATCTATGATGATATTCATGCTTATGTGCTACAAAATTACCAAGAATACACTCTGGCAAACATCATCTACTACTCTCTGAAGAAAACCACCACTGGTGAAGAAAGTGCAAGGATGACAGCTATGGACAATGCCAGTAAGAATGCCTCGGAGATCATCAACAAACTGACTTTACATTCAACCATACCCCCCAAGCTGTTATCACAAAGGAGTTGATTGAAATAATCACTGGTGCTACAGCTCTGGATTAATGAAAATTAAGTGTCATCCTCAGATAAGAGGTAAAGAAGAAAAGTTAAGCCAGCTCCTTTCATTATGCTTAATTCTGTCCTTGTCAGAAACACTGTGGGTCCATTGCCCAAATTACTAATGACAGCAAAATAATTGCAAATTATCTTAAATGATTTTAAAATTTAAAAAAAAATGGTAAGTTTATCTAAGATCTAAAGTATAACTGATATAGCTTTCCCCAAAATGAGACATTGAAACAAATTTTAGTAAGTTTTTATGACTCAGTCACCATTCATATTGACTCAAGAGCAAACAACATGTGTGTGTGTGTGTGTGTGTGTGTGTGTGTGTGTGTAGTGCCATCGAGTTGTAGACGACTCACAGTGACCCTATGAATGAAAGTCCTGAACCCTGTATTATAACTATCATCATTTCTCTAAGTTCATAGAGTTTCTGGAGGAAAGATATTTCAGAAGTGAATGCCACAACTGCTTCCGAGCTGTTTTAATCTGGGAGCTCTGCCAAATACTATCCACCATGGGTAACCATTATCACATTTGACACATCAGTATCACAGTGTTTAGCATCACAGCAACCACTTACCTCTGTACAGCAAATACTCCTTAGAAGAATGTTTGACTGAAAACAATTAAAGCCAGGCCCAAGCAGTTCACACCCAAACAAGAAAACACACCTTTGACATTTTGATCAGGACAGAAAATATGAGGGAGAGAACAGTTTAAAAGCGATATATAATTGGGTATTATGGTTATGACAGGAGTTCAGAATGAAGGTTGCATAGTGGAGTGTACTGGAGGAGGAGGGAGGGATGATTATATACCAATAAAAGACTTTTTCTTTTACTTTTCAAAGAGAAGAGAAGAGCAAACTGAGGGAGAGGGGAAGGCAGGGAGAAAAATGTAACAATGAATGAATATAAATCCAAAATCTCTGTAAACGTTCATTAAAATTAATAAAATACAATTACAAATACATTAAAATTAATAAAATACAATTTTCAAAAAAAGAAACTACATAAGAAAAAAATAGGTCTATGATATGAACAGTGATTGGAAAGCACTAGGTTAGATTAGTTTTCTTGATACAGAGTACTGACTTCAGTCATCTTTTAAGTTGTCTATCTTATCTACTTGGGATAGTCATAAGATTAAAATGAAGCAGATAATAAGTAAGATAACAATCTGGAACAAGGAGTGCTTTGGGGGGGGGGTGTCAGAGAAAATTTGCAACAATGAATAAATGAAGCCGGGAAAAGAATCATGAAATTTAAGAGAAATTAAAAATACTGTGTACGAGAAGCTCCTCTGCTGAAGTCCTTTACTTGCTGATAATGTCAACTCTAAAGGGCTTAGATTAGCTGTGGTATAGTCACAATGGATTACCATGCAGCACTGAAAAACAAGGAACTCATGAAATATTATACAAAATGGGTGACCCTGGAGGACATTATGCTGAGTGAAATATCTCAGTCACAAAAGGACAAATACTGCATAATGCCACTATTATAAAACAGGACTGCCGTGGGGGTTGAGGGAAAACTAAGAAAAGAGGGGATAAATAAAGTACACAGCATTGAAGCAGACTAGGGAGAGAACTGTATAAAAGGAATATATTATTAGGTTTTATTGGCATGGCATGATATGAGTCCAGAGTGAACTGCAGGAAGTGGGGAACTGTATAACAAAGGATGTTTTTTTCCAAAAAGAAAAGTGAACTGGGAGGAAGGGGGGACAGGGAGGAAAATGTGCAACAATGAATGAATGGAAATTAAAATTCTCTGTAAACTTTCATTAAAATCTCAATTTAAAAAAAAGAAAAGGGGGCTTAGACTGAGGAATGATGAGGAACCTCAATGACCTTTTGGGAAGAGTTAAGTTTAAATTGAGACCTTTGAATGTTTATATCTTTCATATTGAGTTAAAAGATTACCTAAATTGATTTTTCCTAGATAATTGCTGGATAATGTAGTGATTGGTTACAAGAATAAGTACTTGGGTAGTAACCAAATTTCTATAATAAAGATGTTTCCTTAAAGAAAAAACAAAAACACACAACCCTACTGTGTAAATAATACCATTACAATTTTATACTGTGTTGCAAACCAGACACAGAAAGAAAGCAGGGACATGGGGAAATGAGGTCAGAAAAAGAGGGAAGGCTAAGGCACAGGTCTTCTCACAGCATGACACTGTGAAAAAAGGCCCCTTTCTTGGTCTCTATATGGCTTTTATTTCGTTTAGGCCAATCATCCTCAAAAAGGTTCAATCTCTGGAGACTATATTTTTCCTTAAAACTAAGTGCCGCCAACCTAACAATGTTGTTGTTGTTGTTATGTGCCGTCGAGTCGCTTGCGACTCATAGCGACCCTGTGTACAACAGCCCTAAACTCTGCTCTGTCCTGTGCCAATCACACTGTCTCTGACCCTCCCATCCCGATTATCCCAGTCACTGAATCAATCCACCTCATAGAGGGCCTTCCCCTCCTGCGCTGTCCCT
>NW_006400269.1:331131-336708 GCF_000299155.1 Elephantulus edwardii
TTCTGAAATTCAGGTGGGATAGACTCAAAGTCATATTTTGGTTGCCTTGGATTGGTTTAATTTTCCTCAGCTTCAGCTTGAATTTGCATATGAGTAGTTGGTGGTCTGTTGTTCAGATACTGGACAAGAATGTTTATTTACACTATCTCAGATAATACTCCATTCTGTTAAGAAAGTTGCCCATACACAGTTAATGTCCAAATTAGAACATATTTGAAAGTAAAAGAGAAGCTGTTAATTATATTGGGCCAAAAAGTATAAATCAAACAATTTGACAGACCCTCCTTAAGACAGTGTTGTAATTATCATTCCCATTTGACAAAAAAGAGAATTGAGGCCTTGAGTAATTCACTACATGACCAAAACAAGACAACCATTATATCTGAATAAAAGATTTCTTAAAAACTTTTCCAGAGTACCTTTGATACTTCTCCAGAATACCGTTACTTCAGTATTACCGTTTACAAGGACACACCTTTTCATTTTCTGTTCCCATTCAGAAGGTTTTAATATTATCCAATATAATGCTAGAAGATAGAACAGGGCAGTGTTTTATTGTTTCATATGTAAGACGCCACAGTCAGAGCCAACTGGATGGCAATTAACAGCAGCACTCCAGAAGTCTTAATGTATTTAACCAAGATTTTAAAAGATTCCATGGAGCCATGTTCTTAAATCTCGAGACACAGTAATGTATAATAGGTAAGAAATGCTTACTTCCAAATCCTAACTCCTTCACTGTCTTTACCTTTTGTATAAAACGAGAATAATGTAGAAGATGTCTTATGAGACACTATGAGTTGTTTAGAAAGATGAATTAATTACTATTAAAAATAGACTTCACATGTCTTTAGATTAGGATTATTTGTTCTTCTAAGGGTACAGTTAGCCATTAGTTACAGTGTTGCCCCTGCCCTTAGCCCAGTGCCTTGACCCACTTTTTTCCCAGCTTCACCCTCCACCAGGATACCCCTTTACTTGTACCAAATCCCTTCAGAATTTATCTTCCATTGTCCAACCCTTAGTCTGACAGCTTGTATCTGAACCTTTCTTGGCTTCAGATTCATCCTGGAGAGGGTTAAACCAGGCTACTCCTTGGAGGCAAAGATTCTGGGGCTTCATCTGACATACTTTGGACATGTTGTAAGGAGGGACAGGCCCTTGGAGAAGGACATCATGTTTGGGAGGGTGGAAGGACAGCTCAGGAGAGGAAGGCCCTCTATGAGGTGGATTGATTCAGTGACTGGAATAATTGGGATGGGAGTGTCAGAGACAGTGCGATTGGCACAGGACAGAGCAGAGTTTAGGGCTATTGTACATAGGGTCACTATGAGTTGCAAGCAACTCAACGGCACATAACAACAACAACAACAATAAGGGTGCAGTGGTTATACAGGCTCACATTTTAACAGAATCAATTTCCATATCTTCAACTTCCATGTTCCCTTTTACCTGAATTTGATTTGTTGGAGAGTGTGCCTGACATGTAGTGTCTGCTTTCCATTCTCCCTTCACCTGTCCTCTTCTACTTTTCAATTCTTTTTTTCCTGCATGTTTTTAGACAAATAATTACCCGTCCTATCCCTAATTTTAATAGGGTGCCTTGTCCTGGGGTGAAAATACCTCCACTGTCCAAAATCAAGGGAAAATTTGAAATATTGATGTTGACATTATCCGTTTGCAGTTTATATGGTTCCCATTTCTTTTCATTTGACAAAGCAGACTCTGACCACATTGGCATCTGATGTTGTTTGTTGTTATGTGCTGTCGAGTCGCTTGCGATTCATAGCGATCCTATGTACAACAGCCCTAAACTCTGCTCTGTCCTGTGCCAATCACACTGTCTCTGACACTCCCATCCCAATTATTCCAGTCACTGAATCAATCCACCTCATAGAGGGCCTTCCTCTCCTACGCTGTCCCTCCACCCTCCCAAGCATGATGTCATTCTCTAAGGACCAGTCTCTTCTCACAACATGTCCAAAGTATGTTAGATGGAACCTCAGAATCCTTGCCTCCAAGGAGCCATCCTGTTTAACCCGTTCCAGGACAAATCTGTTTGTTTTCCTAGCGGTCCATGGTATTCTCAATACTCTTCTCCAGCACCACAGCTCAAAGGCATCAATTCTCCTTCTATCCTCCTTGGTCATTGTCCAACTCTCTGATGCATAACAAGTGATTGCGAAGACCATGGCCTGTATCAGACGCACCTTAGTCTCCAGAGAGACACCACTGCTCTTTAGAGAGGTCCCTAACAGCAGACTTTCCCATGGCAATGCGCCTTTTAATTTCCTGGCTACTGGTGCCAAAACTGTTGACTGTGGAGCCAAGCAAACTAAAGCTGTGTACAATCTCAATCTCTTCACCATCCATCCTGATGCTGCCAATTGGTCCAGTGGTGAGAATCTTTGTCTTCTTGACATTGAGCCTCAATCCATATTGTAGGCTGCAGTCCTTGACCCTCTGCAGCAGGCGCTTCAGGTCCTCTTCAGTTTGGAAACTACAGAACAATCTCACTGATTTCACATGCAAGCAAGATTTTACTGAAGATTATCCAAAACCAACTGGAACAGCACATCAACAGAGAACTACCAGAAGTCCAGGCTGGGTTTAGAAGGGGCCGTGGTACTAGGGATATTGTAGCTGATGTTAGATGGATCTTGGCTGAAAGCAGGGAATACCAGAGGAATGTCTATCTGTGTTTCATTGACTATGCAAAGGCATTTGACTGTGTAGATCATAGCAAACTATGGCTGACTCTGAGAAGAATGGGAATCCCAGAACACTTGATCGTTCTAATGCGAAACCTATAATTGGACCAGGAGGCAATCGTCAGAACAGAGCAAGGGAACACTGCATGGTTCAAAATTGGGAAGGACGTACGCCAGGGATGCATCCTATCTCCATACCTTTTCAACCTATATGCAGAACAGATTATCCGGGAGGCTGGGCTCTATGAGGAGAAATGTGGGGTCAAGATTGGTGGACGATTTATCAACAATCTGCGTTATGCAGATGACACAACCACACAACCTGCTTGGCATCTGATAGAATATTAATATTTGCTGAGATCAACTATGTGCCTATCTGTACAATGAAATATCACTCAATCATAAAAATGAACAGAGAGCTAATATGTGCTATAACATGGATAAACTTTAAAAGTATTATGACAGGTAAAAGATGCTAGATGGAAAAGACCACATAGTGTATGATTCCGTTCATATGAACTTCCTAGAAAGAAACAGAAAGTCAATCAGTTGTTGCCAGGGGCTGAGGAGAGAGTAAAATGAGAATGATTTCTTTCTGGAGTGATGAAAAAGTTCTAATATTAGATAGTGTTAATAGATGTACAAACTTCTGAATATACTAAAGCCCATCAAAGTCTAGACTTTAAAATAGTATATTTTGTTGTATGTGAATTATAGCTCAATCTTTAATATACAAGAAGAGCTAGGTAAAGAGTGATGCACATTTCAAGGCAGTATCCCCACCTTTTCAGTAAGCAGTAATGGAGAGAGCTTATGCAGGTGTACATGGGGCTCAAGTAATAACCCAAATATAGTTATGTGGGTATACATCCCTGTCGACACTCTTGACCCTAAGCCCTCCCCCACCAACTCCACACACACTCATACCATTCCAGAATGGATAGCTCTTTGTCCTTAATGCCATGTGATTCTAGTTAACTTCATTCACACACTGCTTTGGTTAGCATAGTGATGTGGCTGTGTACCATCAAATTGGAACCAACATATAGCTGACCCTTGAACAGATTTATAGAGACAGTTTAATCACACAGGAGATTACCTGTCCTTCTGTGGAGCAGCTAGTGGATTTGAACCACGTATGTTTGGGATGACAGCACACCTGCTTATCACTAGACCACCAAAGCTAACGTATACTGGAGAAGAGATTGAGGTTGTTAACAGTAACAGCCGCTGTTATGTGCCATCAAGTTGCCTGCAACTCATAGCGACCCTATAGTAACTCCAAACCCTGTCCTGTCCTAAGCCATTCTCCATGACTCTGACCACTACTCCCATCACCTCAGTTACTATGTCAATACATCTTATCCAGGATCTTCCTCCTCTGCACTGTCCTCCTTCCCTTCCAAGCATGATGTCCTTCTCCAAGTACTATTCCTTTCTGGCCATGTGCTCGAAGTATGTGAAATGGAGCTACAAAATCTTTGCCTCCAAGGAGAAACTTGGTTTCACCTTCTTTAATAGAGATCTTTTTGTTCTCTTGGTGGTCCATGGCATGTATGTTCAGTACTCTTCTCCAGCACAACTCAAAGGCATCGATTCTTCGGTCATCCTTAGTTATTGCCAGCTCTCAGATGCATAGCAAGTAATTGCAAAGACCATTGCCTGAGTCAGGCACACCTTAGACTTTAGACTGACATTGTTGCTCTTTTTGACATTGTTTCTCTTTAACAATCTGGATGAGGTCTCTGACAGATTTTCCTAATGCAATTTGTCTTTTGATTTCCTGATTGCTGTTGCCAAGAGTGTTGATTTTGGAGCTGAGTAAGCTTTTGCTGTTAACAACCTCAATCTCTTCACTATCTATCATTGTGCTGCCAGTTGGCCCAGTGGTGAGAATCTTTGTCTTCTTGATGTTGAGTTTCAATCCATATTGAAGACTACAGTACTTGACATTCTGCAGCAAATACCTCAGGTCTTCCTCAATTTCAGCAAGCAAGATTGTATCATCTGCATAATGCAAGTTGTTGAGTCTTTTTCCAATCCTGATGCCACATTCTGCCTCATAAAGACTAGCCCCTTGAATGATATTTTCCTCTTATAGATTAGGTATGGAGACAGGACATATCCCTGATTCATTCCTCTTCTACTGTTAAACCATGCAGTGTTTCCTTGCTTTTTTTCTGAGGACTGCTTCCTGATCAAAGTGTAGGTTTCATATGAGCACAATCAGGTGGTCTGGGATTCCCGTCCTTCTCAAGGTTAGCCACAACTTATGATCTCCACAGTCTAATGCCTCTGCATAGTCAATGAAACATAAATAGATATTCTTCTGGTACTCTTTACTTCGGTCCAAGAGCCATTTGACATTGGTGATAGTGTCTCCAGTGCCAAAGCCTCTTCTAAAGCCATCTTGCATAGTGATAACTAACAATACTGAATCAAAAATGTAAGTCATCATTTATATGCAATATCTAGACTAGGGAAATTAATAGAGTCCAGAATTTGTAAGTAGTTACCAGGATTGGAAGAGAGGAAGAAAGGGAAAATCATTGCTTAGCATTGATTTTCCACCTGTAGTAACAGAAAATTTAGTGACCAATATTATACAACATAATTAATGAAACTAGTATCATTGAACTGTGCATATGAGAAATATTAATTTGGCAATTGTTAGATATTTAGGTGGATATAGTGTCAGCAGTCGGCGTCTTTGGAATCACAGAAGCCAAGAAAGCTTAAGATACACCTGTCAGATCACGGTTTGGACAATGGAAGATATTTTCTGAAGGGACTTGGTCGATGAGAAGGGTTATCCTGGTGGAGGGTGGAGCTGGGAAGTAAGTGGGTCAAGGCACTGGGCTAAGAG